>NW_010165861.1:97834-109226 GCF_000695765.1 Mesitornis unicolor | reverse complement strand
CAGATGCAGGACTCTGCACTTTCCCTTGTATGCTGATGGTATTTAAACAAGGAGCCCCTGACAATGACTAATGGAGCTGAGACCCTGCTCCGCTTCATCTAAAATAGGTAATGAGTTGCAATGATCATGCAATGTCTCTGCCAAGCATTTCAGGGAAAAGCTTTGTGGGTTGTCTCTGAACTAAGGGTTCTACAAAATGCTTTGTCTCTTTCTTTGCTTCTCTGCTGGGGAAAGAGAAAGATGGCAGTCGGAAGGTTTGACTGCAGCCCTGTCCTGGAGATGCTTCTGGGGACTCTGAGGACAGATGGGGGCAGCAGGTCCAGGGGACCACACCACACATCCCACCCTCCACAATGCAGCCAGAGGCCTCCGGGTGTTTCCAGCCCTCTGCGAGGCTGCTTTGTTCAGCCTCAGCTGGAACTGCATGCACCTCTGGGAGCTCATTTGAAATCCAGCTAGAGGGAAAAGGGGAAAAAAAAGAAAATTGACCTGTTTTTGTTTGCCTTTGTGCACAATCCAGGCTTCTTGGCTGCTTTAAGCTCCTGGCCTACATTAGTAAAGGTAGATTATTTTCACTTGTGAATTATTTGGGGATAAAGACAGGTCTGGGGTGTTAATTTGCTCATTGTTGTTGCTGAAAGAGCCAGGGAGTTTTGGAGCCTGGTCACTCTGTGAGCAAGGCAGGTAGGTTTGTGTTGTTTTCTTTTTCAAACAAACTTGGAAGGATCTGCTTTGCAGAGCAAAATGAGCAAGAATGGAAGAAAATATGTGAATGCTGTCTCTGTAGAGCTTTAAAAGTCTGAGCACCTCTGAGATGCTTTAGAAATTCAGAGTTGACCCTGCTCACTTTGTTTAAAAAACCAAAAAATAAATAAAATACCCCCGGCCCCCCGTCTGTGGCATTGTTTGTGAGGACTTCTGAAAGACTCTGAGATGTGCTGGCTGCTGAATAAATTATAAACACACTTCCTCTGGTGGAGCGCTTGTTTCAGGCTGCACATCCGAAAGCAAATTAAATACACTTCAGTGTAGTTTCAAATAGAGCTGTTTGCTTCATTCTGAAGATTGTGTGTTCAGATTATTTATCTTTTTCTCAGGCTACTCAGGAGGGGGCTATCTCTGGCTGAGAGCCTGGATGGGGCGCGAGCTGGAGGGACGTGCAGGTGTGAGACAGTTTGTGCGGCTCCGGCTCTGCGCTGGGGACTCCTGCCTCGGGCTGCCCGTGTTTGGAGACGGCTCGGCAGGCAAACGTTTACATCGTGATGCTTTTTTACAGCAAAGAGAGCCCAGATCCCGTGCTTCAGCTGTGGGAGGGCTCCCCACAGGGATGCAAGGCAGAAAGATGGGGACAGACATTTTAGCAAGGCCTGTTGTGAGAGGACAGAGACATAATGGTTTTAAACTAAGGGAGGGTAGATGTAGACTGGATATAAGGAAGAATTTTTTATAAGGGTGGTGACACAGTGTCACGGGTTGCTCAGACAGGTGGTAGAGGCCCCATCCCTGGAGACATTCAAGGTCAGGTTGGACGGGGCTCTGAGCGACCTGATCTGGTTGAGGACGTCCCTGCTCATGGCCGGGGGGTTGGACTGAGTGGTCTTTAAAGGTCCCTTCCAGCCCAAACCATTCTGTGATTCTATAAATGGCTCAGCAAAGGATTGGGCAGGTCTTGCCAAAGTGGTCCATAAGGAACCTCACTGGGAGGGACATGCATTTTGCAGCCCAGTGCTGTCTCTGTGACAGAAAGTCCCAGGATGGGACACTCAGAAAAAGGCGTGACACTGTCCCTGTGCCTGCTCAGGGTCTCACCCTCCGAAATCAGCACAGGGAGATGATGCTCCAGCTTGGGGAGTTTGCTGAGCATGAAGCAGTGGTGCCATACACTGGCATCTCCAAGCTGTTTGTCAGGTCTGAGAGCCCAGGAGTGTGAAATGCATGGAGAAAAGTGGGTCCAGAGCTGCTCTGACTGCTCTAATTCTCCACAGGTGACAGGAAAGGCAGTAGCTGAACGTTTATACATTAAGTTATGTAAGGATATAATAGCACTTTATGTTGTAGAGCAATCCAAACTGCATTTCATCACCCCTTCTGTTGGCTTCATGCCTGCAAACTGGATGCATGATGTGTCCGTACCAGTCTGTGTCTGTCCCCAGCGTGAGTTATCAGCTCGACTGCAGAAAAGGCTTTAAGTGTATTTGAAACATAAAGGGGAACAGAATCCCCCTGTATCTTCTCCATGAGCACAGTCCAGTCAGAAATATTACAGATTGATCAGTATTTTATCTGGGAAGGAGGATGGCTCCTTAACATCATTAAGTGGTGACCTTTAAAACTCATATTCTCCTGCCAGCCAGATCGGGCAATGGATGGAGCAGAGACGGATGGCGGCAGGGGGGAATAAAATCAATTGTTTGCCAAGATCAGTGTGTGTGTTTTCAGTGGCGTGGAGGTCCCTGGGCCACTGTTCACCACCTTTCTGCACATTTCTTTTTTACAGCAGAATAAATTCTGTTTGGTGCCCAAGATGAATTTTCAGAGTCATATGTCATGTTTTACAAGGGGCTGACAGCGCAAATTGGGGGAGAATAATGGTGCCCAGCCCTAACTCACCTCAATGACTTTATTAGATTTCTCATCCAGAAGCAGATGAGCAGGCTGGGTTCTTGGGGGTGTTTTCTGTTGGGAAACTGATGCATTTAGTTTCAGCTTTAAATTTTGGTGTGTGCTGGGGCTCTGCCTGGTTTAGACTGTGAGACCTGGGTGGCAGCACCAGAGCCCGGGCTGAGGCTGCTCATCAGGGACCATCCAGGCTGCTTCAGTTCTAGACCTGGGTCCTGACCTCTTTCACCCGTCTGTAGCTTGGGAAGGAGAAGGTGGATCTAGGCAGGCTTGCCTTGAACCCTCTGGGTTTACAGCAGCCCATGGAAGCGTGGTGATGGGAATCTGCTGGGTCATGTCCCGTATGGGGTCTGGTGTGTTTTAAGATAATGCGTGTATGTTTTTGCTGCTGTGAAAACAAGACCTTCTCAAGGCAGCAAGCTGGATCATGGCTGGCAAGTGTTGTCCCGGGTGGCATATGCCCATGGCAATGCTTTCATGCTCTTGGCCATCATCTTCCAAGTCCTGCATCCTCCATGGCTCCAAGGTGATGGCAGGTCCAGCTGCCGTGCATGGCACTGCAGTCCTGCCAGACACAGGACATTTGTCACCTGAGCACTTGCAGATGGTCTGGGACTGAAGCTGTGTGCAGATGTGTGGGTTGTCATTTGTGCCCAAGTAGCTTTGCTGCAGCCGTGGAGCCCTCATGCAGCCAAGATCTGCATCTCTGCTGGGGTGGGAACCTCAGACCCACTGCAGCACAGCCCCCAGGGGTGTCTGTACCCCTCTTCTTCCCCCAGCCTGGCAAGTCCAACCTCCCGGGGGAGCAAATCAACCTTAGGTGCCGTGTGCTCAGAGGGCTCGGTTTGCTTTCCCTGCAGACTTGGCCTGGTGTAGGCTAAGGTGGGCTCTGTAAAGTGGGTTCAGCTCTCACATTGCTGCCCACAACTTCACTCAGTGCCTGGCAGACAGGAGAGATGTCCCAGGGGAAGCAAAGAGCCAAGTGAGAAGGAAGCAGTTGGATGTCTGGTGTGGAATGGAGGTAACTGAGGGATCTCTGCCACCCCAGGGCAGGGGGTCACTGGTGGGTCCTGTTCCCATGGGGCTGTGGCCAGCAGTGTTGCTTCTGCCAGCAGCCTGGAGCTGGGTCCAGTGAGGTAAATCCCAGTTTGGTCTCTCTGGTTCCCTTTCTGTTGCCTGCAACCCTGGGGCTCCCAGTGAAGCCTGGAGCATACATCAGGGAGCAGGGATGCTGTTTGGGATGTGGGGGTGGTAGGGACACTAAGACAGGGCAAGGTGAGCTCCAGCAGTCTTGGTGGAGTGAGGGTCAGCTCTGGGGCCGTATCCTGGGCACAAGGCCACAGTGACCACTTACATCTGATGGAGGAGGAAAGGAACAGGCTCTGTGCTATAGCCTAGGGCTGTCTCTGCTCCTGCCAAGACACAGTGCAGAGTCATTGCAGGGTAACGTGCTGTCAGAGATGAGCAGGGAACTGCTGCATCTTTTTTACAGCCCTCTTTCTTTGACCTCTGAGAAGTAATGGTGAGGACTCAGTGCTCATTCCTGTGCGTTCAGCACAGCACAGTTGGTTTGACAGCGAGAGTCGCTCATACAAACCAGAGGCACAGGGACAGTGTCAGAGTGGCTGCATCACAAGGAGGGGCAGCAGGTCCTAGGGACAGCAGGAGTGGCATGGAGACCACCTCTGGTCTCCCCTCTGAGGAGGGGAGCAATTGGGAGCCCTGAGCAGGTGCAGCAATTGGCAGGGCTGCTCCGGGCCTCAGAGGTGGGGTGCGCCATGGTCCCCCAGGGAAGTGAGGACAGAGGACCTGTGTCTTCACTGAGGATCTGCCTGACTTTGGGATGTCTTTGCAGAGCTCAGACAGCCTTTAAAGCAGAAGGTTACCCTAATTTATAGTCCCTGGATTTATGGGAGGTATATATCAAGGGAGAGTGTAATAGCTTTCATGTGGCCCATCAGCAGAGCGGGGACCATCCTGAAGTCCCTGGGAGCAGGGACAGCAGCGGGATCATTCACCAATGAAGCCACTTTAACTCCTTCACTCCAGAAGTTGGGAAGAGGCAATACTGCCACTGCTTCACGGTGAAGTTGCAGCTTGCTCCATACGCTGCTTGCAAGTCAATATTGAGTCTGTGCTGGGATGAAGCTGGAGGTGGTATCAAAAGCCCCTCAGCTTCCTGCAGTGGATAGGGAACTTAAGAAGTGGAGGTTTCCAGAAGTTCACTCAACCCAGCATGTGCGGTCTGAGATTTTGCTGGTTGCCACCAGACTCCCTGACCTGCCTGGGGGACCTTCCTGCAGACACCCTGTCCCATGCACACCCTTTCTCCGTGCCCCAAGGTGTCCCTTCATCCAGCATAATTTCTTGGTGCTCCTACCTGTAAAAATTACTTCAGTGTCCCTTGGTTTGTATGACTTAAGCAGAAGGCATAGATCAAGCAGCCAGCAAGCCCTTAGGAGAGCAGAGGTATGGCTATGGGGTCTGATGTCTGCTGAAGCAGCTCTTTCCTCCTCTCTATGCCCTGGCGCAGTGCCCCATTGCCCCCACCCAGAGCTGCCCCAGGTGATGCCCTGGCTGTGGAGGTGCCCTGGGCAGGAGAGAGTGGTGGGTAGAATCGCTCCAGCCCTGTTTGCTTTACCTAGCGGGAAATGCAGGTCAGCTCCATCCACCACCCACCAGATATTCACAGCTGGAAGCTGATCTGGGAGCTGGGGATCTGCAGCAGCAGCATCCCAGCAGGAGCTGCAGCACAGGGGTCAGAATGGCTCCCTGGGCTCAGTGCTGGGCGGTGATGGGGCCAGGGGAGCTGCGTGGGCTGAACTGGGCTGGCGCAGGCTGTGTTCCCGGCAGGATAACGCCCTTCCTGACTCACTGCTGAGGCTGCAGGCACGACCTGGGTGGGTGTGGGCAGCGTCCCAGCCACTGGATGCTGCATCCATCAGCACCACCAGCCCCCATGCAGCACAGAGAGCACAAGCCTTCCTCATGCGTCCCAAAAAGCATAAACGGTTGGATCACCTCAGCTCCCTGACCCTTTGCAGACTCCTGAAATCAGGAGGAATTGCTTGGGTTTTCTTCATGGGCACACAGCAGGGCAGGCCGAGCCCTTTGCAGTGCAGCTGACCCCACCAGCTGGAGCTGCGCTTTTAGAGCTGCTTTGCTGTGGGCGTGGGAGGATGGGGGCTGCAAAGCTGCTATTCCTGGGGCCCAGGCTCTCGCGTCCTTCCTCCTTCTCTGCAGTCCCTATGTGGAAATGGCTGTTGCCCATTCTAGAAGCTGGCATTGCTGCTAGAAGATGTTCTGCTTCTTTAGCAGTTCATGAGCTTCAGCAGTTACAAAAACGTCTCTTTAAAAATTCATGCTGTTCTGTATCATGTTAAATATTTATTCTTAAGGAACAATGCGTTCCCCCCTCCCCCATTCTGCTATGATACCTATTTTGCATATGAGCTGATTAATAATTAAGCATCTACATTTTATTTTGACTAACAGAAGATGTGCTTCAGCCAATAGGATGCCTGCTGTGTTCTGCTGAGCTGTGAATTCACCTTCCCTCTCCAGACCGAGGGATTTTCTCTGGTTGTGTCTTGCCGCTCTCCCACGCTGCAAGTCCAACCTGGCCATGGCCAGTCCTGGACCAGCTTCATGCCTGTGATGCTGCAGGGACCATGCTCACTATGCCATGGAGAAGGCTGTAGGATTGCCCTCTCCCTTTACACCCAGCAGGAAGCCAGGGTGGTTTCTTCAGCTCCAGCTGTTTTGTCTCCCTGCATTGTAACTTTGCTGTCTTCAGATGAAGACAATGCACTTTGTCTGATGGAGAGGTCTCCCCTGGGCTGGGGCAGGAAAGGGTTGTTGCTGACCTGGTTGGGCAGCCAGGATGGCCCATGACAGTGATGAATGCCTGGGTGCCAGCTTTCACCCCTGCTGAAGCAGTAAATGGGTGAAGAAATTGGGTGTCCTAGGCTAAGTCAGCCTTGTCCCAGGTGGCTCTGAGCACAGAGCTGCTGCTTGGCTACTGAATGGCTCCATGACAGACATCAGGTGGCGCATGATGTCTCAGGGGACAATTTCCTCCAATGCAGCTCTAAGCTCCTGTGGCCCCTGCTGGGGTAGCCAGTACTGAAGCTTAGACCCAGTCACCCTAAATGATTCCCCAGCTTGGAAGAGCTGTGTCCTTGAAACACAGACCTGGCCTGGTGACATAGCCCCTTAGCCCCACTGCTCCTTTGGAAGCAGTTGGTAGGTCCAGCTCCATAACTGGAGCGTCTCTGCACAGGGGTTTTGTGCAAGAGGGCAGCATGGTGTCCACAGCTTAAGTCAGAGAGAGCACACAGCAACTGGAGAAAAAGACCTCTTGGCAAACTGGGACCCAGTCCTGCTGCAGGGGCCACTCATGGCGATGCTGCTCCAACACTGCTTAGCTCAGGAACAAGGGCTGGAGAGCTGGCACAAGGGCAAATGGTACCCTAGGATTACAAGGAGTTAACCGTGCTATGAAAACTGGATTGCTGTTCAGGAGAGATGCTGAAAAAAAAGCATTTGTATTCTGTGAGAGTTTTCAACGTTAGCCCCCTCTTCTCCCCACCCCAGATTTCCCAAGGAAGAACAAAAATAACTCTTCAGTTTTCCCATGGAAATACAATCCCGTCTACTTTGCAAACATGGGAGCTTCTTGTTTTCTGTAATTCCCAAGCAGAGTAATAGATACGCTTTTCACCAATAAAAACGAAGCTGCAGGATCCATTTTGGAATAGACGTTTGAGCGTTCAGGAAACAAGGAAATTAAAGCAAATTGTGTTGAGGTGTTTGTTTGGGAAGCTCTGTCAAAATAGATATGATTCTCCGTTGTGGTCCCTTGCAGCAGTGCTGCATTTTCTAAATGCTCTGTCAGAAGCATCTCGGCTGGCTCTACCCTTTAGACTGGAATTACAAAATGAAGAGACTGTGCAAGACCGAGATTTACGAAAGCATTTGGTGCAGATTCACATGAAATCTTTGTCTCAGGCTGAGTTTTAACAGCCAGGGTTGTAAGCGCTGTCATAAAGAGCAGAGATTGCCTGGGGGGTTGTAAACAGAGGGCGAGGATGGGTAATGGCAGAGCAGAGTGGGGTGCTGTGGCTGTGCGTGGGGTGCAGGGCACGCACGCCGCAATTGGCGTTTCTTACTTAACAGCTTCATTAGTGAGCCGGGGGCAGGCACGCAGCATGGCAATGAAAGGCGCAGATGGTGCTGAACGGGGAGGTGCTGCACACAACAGCTCGGTGCGGGACACTGAGCCTGGAGAGGCTGGGAAGCCAGGCACGACAGGGTGACACTCGGCTCGTAGCAAACGGGCAAGGACAAAGCTGGCCGAGGGCAAAGCTGGCAACGAAGCTGCAGTGAGGACCAAGGGAAGAGTGTGCTCGGGAGGATCGACAGCAGCTTTTGTTTGCTGCTTGGTGCATGCACTGCAAAACCCCCCTTCCCTCCTCCAGCAGCAGGGAGGCTGTGCTCTCTGTCACTTTGTCCCACTGGCCACACAGAGTTTCAGATTTTCAGCAAAATGACAAAAATCTCAGAGCAGAGAGGGCAGCAAAAGTGAGCAGGACCTGGGGAGAGCTGGGTGGGCGCTTTTGCATTGCTGGGAGTTGCAGCGTGCCCCTGCGTGCAGATGCGTGTTATAATCTGCTTTTAGGAGAGGAAGGGACCACAAACATCCCACCTTGAAAGGGCCAGTCAGACACTGGCTGTAGGATGTACGGAGCACTAGGATTGTCCTGAGCTCCCAGAGCTGGGACATCTAATGAAAGAGCTGCAAGTGTTAGGTGCAGCCTGGGCCTGCTGTGCTGCAGGGACGGCTACCATGTCCCTCACAGCTGCCAGCTGGGTCTTCGTCCCAGGGGGATTTATTGAAAGAGAGATGGTGTATGGGGCCAGCAGTGGAGCGCCCCAGACATGCTGTGGGAGAATGGGAAAGGCTTCCAAAGACAGGTCCAGAGCCTCGCCTGCTTCTGTGCATCAGCAAGAGCTCTCTAAGAGGGCAAGATCCTGTGTTTCCCACTGGTAAGGCTTGGGAACAGGGATGTGAAAGACGCACTGTGGGGAGGTACAGGTCTTTGGACCTGTTGCACCTGCAAAATTGGCTGTGGGAATGCAGCTTTTATTTTGGACAGTCTGGCTTTGAAGGCACCAATAAAGGGAGGAGCTGTTGCTTCCCTCCACCGTTCCTGGTTGTGGTTAATCACTGTGACTCATCTCATTTCTGATTTGAATTCTCTGGCTGTAACCTTAAGCCACTGGATCTTGTTTTGCCATCCTCTACTAGATTAAAGAGCCTTTAAGTACCCTGTAATTTTCTTCCCTGAAAGTGCTTAGGTGCTGTTACCAGGTCACCTCTTTTAGCTTCTCTTTAGAGGAGAGGCAGATCGTGTGTCCTCAACCTCACACCATTTTTCCTGCCTGTTGGTAGCTTCCTTCTGGGCTTGCAGAAGGCCACCCAGGTGTGATCATGTTTATTGCTGGCGTTCAATCCCAACACTATGACTCGAGCTATGACACTGGCTGGATGCTGCATTTTTGATGAGCAGTTACTGTTTCCAGACTTACCCTGGCAGATTCACAGACCTGTGGATCAGGAAGAGTCAGATCTGGTGCGTTTAGACACAAAGAAGGGTTTTTTTTCTTTATTCCCCTCTGTGCAGAGCTGACCGACCTCTCCTCTGCTTGGACAGCAGCCGCCTCTCCACCTCCTTCCTCTGCGTTTAACTGCTGCTCAATGCCAGTGCTTGGTTTTGAGTTGGTTTTCTCCCAGCTGGAAGCAGGCAATGCCTACAGCCTCCGTTCTCTCCCTGGAGAGTCCGAGCTGCAGCAAATGCCCAGGCCCAGGCGTTAAATGGAGGTGATTAAAATGGTCAATATAGAGGTGAACTGGCTTTACTCCTACAAGCCCTTTCCCTTCCAGCACCATTGCACAACTGCCCCAAGCCTGCAGGAGTGCTCAGTCTTGGACAAGGGCTCATTCGGGGATACCTAATGCAGGGTGGCAGAGGCAGGGCTCAGGCCCAGTCCCAGTGCCCTCCACTGAGGACTGATGCCCGGCCCCTCAGGGGTGCACAGGCTGTGAACTTGCTGTGTCTCCCAGAGACAAGTACCCAGTCTGGTACCCAGACTGTTCATGAGAGCTGAGGAGCTGCATCCAGATGCATCCTGGGCGAAAGGAGGGAAATGTCATTCTCCTAGAGCAGTCAGAAATCCAGGCTCAGCTGGAGAAAGAAGACACGCCAGTGCCCTAGACCACCCAGCAGAGCTGGAGACCATGGCTGAACCAGGAAATCACTTGCACAGCCCAAGCTGATAGGGCAGTGACCCTGCTTGCTGGCACTGTGCTTCTCCATAGTCCTGCTGGGCTGCGTCTGCTCTCAGCATCCCAGCATCCCAGCATCCCAGCATCCCAGCATCCCAGCTCATTTCTCCTGCTGGCAGAGGAAAGGCAGTTGAGGCTGGGATAAGGAGAATAACATGTGAATGGCAAGAGAAAGCAACACCAAGACTTGGACCAGAACTGACCTGGGACCTGTCTCCAACTTGCAGGGAAGAGGGATTGCCCTGGTGCGCACTCAGAGACCTGCTGCTGCCTCAGAAGCCATACAACCCTCCTCAGTTTTTCTCAGAGCGTGTCTACGCTTTGCTCTGCCATGTGGACTGCAGCCAGGATCAGATGGTGGGTTAGCAGGTCCCCCTGTTTTGTTCCATCACTGGGAGCCATGGTAGGTCCAGGAGAAATTCCCAGGAGCCTGGAGGACAGGGTTATCCTGGGATGCTGAGCTAGAACTGTCAGAGTCCTTCAGTGGGCCTGCCTTCAGGACAACGACAGCTTTACTTGCCAGTCTTAAGTCTGAGGGAAAAATAGACAGTGCCTAAATTGCAGGGCCATAGTAGGAACTGCAGGTATGTGCACAAGAGGCACACATTTCGTGTAGCAAAGGCAGGTGTACACGTGCACAGAAGTTTCTCCCTCTTCCTTCCCTGCCCTTGCACATCTCTCTGGTAGAAATCTTTTTGGTTTTGCTGACTTCCTCCTCTTTGTTCACACTGAGCTCTGTGAGTTTTGCAGAAATACTGTTTTTTCCTGCAAAAACACAGGCAGAGTGAAAAAAATCAGCATTTTAATAGCACTCGGGGCAGGGGGGTGGGTGGACCAGGAATCTTGCTAACAGAGGTCAGCACCTCCTCTTTGGCTCAGGGCCCTTTCCTGGGTTTGCAGATGCTGCTCATTCGATGTGTGGACGGCTTTCCCTTGTCCCCCAGGACAGGCAGGACCCCCACCTCCAACCCGACCCGGGGTCCTGCCTGGCCCTGTCTCTGCGGCTGTTGTCCTCGCTGGTCCCTGGCAGACAGGCTGGGCTGCCGTTCCCTGCTGCAGAGGGCGAGCAGAGGCATGAAGGTGCAGAGGTGATGGCTTTGCAGGTGTCTGAGCAGAGACAAAACTCAGGCAGGTGGGCAGCAGGGTTTGATTTTAGACAGAATGGACTCAGATCCAACAAAACCTCCATCCTGGGAGGGACAGCACACACACACACGTGGTCCATCCACAGGAGCCTGGTCCTGCTGTGCTCCTACATCAAGCTTCGTGGTGTCTGTCTCCTTCCTAAGGCATATGGTGACTCTCAGCTTCACCTGCCCTGTTGTCCGTGTCCCTACAGGGATGGTCTTGCGCTGAGCTCTCCCTGTAGTCCCCATCAGCAGGGAGGGCAGCAGCGGGTAGAGGCACCAACAATGTCATTGCTGG
>NW_010165861.1:93275-97803 GCF_000695765.1 Mesitornis unicolor | reverse complement strand
CAGGAATGAACCCATGCTCAGCTGGAGGGAGCTCAGGTCCTTATCTCTCTTAGCCAGGAGCTTGATCCTACTCCAGCTAACAGACAGGGAGTTTCAGTTGGGTCTGTGTAATATCTCCAAGCAGGCATAGTAACCCATGCTCGTTCTCCTCCTTTTCCATGCTGGGCCACACTTTCTGCCGGAGTTTCCCCCTTCACAGGTTCTCCAACACCATTTCAGGCATACCGGTGGGTTTGCCATTGGGCTATTCCATCTCTCCTAGGCAATGTACAGTAAGGCTGATAACTCCTTCCTCTCCTATTCTTTGAGCCAAGCTTGTCTCCTGGGAAAGTCCCCTCTTTAAATAGCAGGCTGAGTGTTTTTAGGTTGCAGTGGTTTCGCAAAGGATTGCATCAAGGACTCTTAGTGCTCGACCTTTCCCATCCTGCTGCAATTTCTGAGCGCGAGGCTCAGGCTGTGAAGTGGCTGGAAACACGACTGACCCCATGCAGCCTCTTCTCCTTGGCAGAGACTGGAGCCGCAGCTGCCTCCCAAGGGGCTTGCCCTGACATCTGCATCTGGTGTTTGTGATGAGGCTTGTGGAGACCTGGGCCACCCCTTGCTCTGGGAAGATGCAGCATGGTGGTGCTAGTTGGGTGTGCTGCTGTGTTCAGTGTTGGGTCTGTAGGTTCCTCTGGCTGAAGTCAGCTGAGCCAAGTGGCACCAGAAATGTGGACAGTACGAGCCGGAGGAGGCAGAAGGCAGCTTAGGTCTGTGCAAGAGCAGACCTTTGGGACTTCAAACTGCAGGAGAAGGTCACACCAGCACCATGCAGGAGATAGGACCTGTGTGGGGCAGGCTTTCTTCTCAGGGGCCGTCAGCAGGGTCATCTGCCTGCATGGGGTCTTGCAGAGAGCTGTGGGTCCTGTGCCCACCGTGGCAACACCAACTCCAGCTCAACCTATCTGTGAGTTGGCTGGCTGTTGGAGTGGCTCATGGTGGCTAAAGCCCATGGAGGAGATGACACCTGAGTGACAAGGGCTCTTCAGACTGGTGGGCAAAGGTTAGGTGAGGGTTTGTGTCAGGAGCTGGAGCTAGAGCACATGTTTAACAGGAACAGGAGCTGGCTGCTGTGCCACAGGGATGGTGGGTCTGGTGTCACTGGACAGATTTTGCTTTACCCTCTTGATCAGCTGTGAGCTTGAAGCAGAATTAAGTCCAGGGAGTAGTCTTGTCTCTGCAGTGCAGGAGGTCAGAGAACACGGCTGCCTCTTAGGACTTTCCAGCAGGGACTGTGGAGCAGGCAGGGATGCTGCCTCAGTGGCAGGTTTGTTCTCCCTCCAGCTCCTGACCTCTCTCCTGTGGGGCAGACCCCCGCTCGACCCATGGCACACACAGTCACTGGGGGCCAGTGACCAGGCTGTGGGCTCCAACCCTTGCTCTGCAGAGGACTGCAGTGGGCTGCATGGTGAGAGGAGGAACATCCTGGGTGAAGGCACATACCTTGCCCCAGACACTGTTCCTGACCTGGCTGGAAAAGGATCTGGTGGTCCGAGCAAGCACAGATCTGCTTCAAACCCAGATTCGCAGAGGACTGCCAATGTGTGTGTGAAACGGCGATGGCTGAGCTGTGGCTGGGGGCTGTTATGTGCAGAGAAATCAGGGTAAGCACAAAGCGACTGGGGGAAAAAAAAAGAGAGAGTTTTTAAATTTTAAATTAGTTTTATTTCTTTTCATGTTGCGGGTCTGCATTTTATTTTTGTCTTACAGGCTTGAGCTGCTAAAGAGGTTGTTTTGTGCTTGTTTCTTTAATTAGTTTCTTAGCAGTTTCCTAGCTTTTCCACAGAGAATTTTTCTTCTGAAGAAGTTTATTTCTTAGGGTTAGTCCTTAAAATGCTCATCCAAAGTGAAGTGCAGTGCCAAAGCCCAAGGAAAACTTTGCTATGGGAATGGCAACGATTTCCACTTTCAAATGCACTGAGGAGCCTCCCAGGAAGAGAGCCAAGGGGCTTTGTTTGACCATACCCCATCATCCGAGTTTGCAGGTCGAATTTATTGGGACTTTGGCTCCTCAAGCAGTTGAATGCTGTAGAAAAGCCTTCCTGATTCCCTGAAGCTGGGAGTATGAAGCTAATTTTCTGTCACTTCATTTGGAAACGTCAACTTGTGCGTGCAAGAATTTTACAGCAACTTTGTTCGTGCATTGAAAACTGAGATCACTTTTTAATGTGAACGAGGAATCGATTTGTTTTGAATCTGCAAAGATTTTATGCCACTAAGAGAGAAGATTTTTTTAATATGTATATAATAAACCTGTGGTATGTCCATGCTTTGAATAATCTGCATCTTTCTTGTTGCTCTGCCTCAGAAAAGATGCTTTAGTAAAGGAAAAGCCTGTGAGAAGGGCGGCCAGGATGATCAGAGGTCTTGGATGGGGAAGGACCCACGCAGAGGTTTTTACACTTTTGGAGACCTTTTACAGAAAGGTCTCCACAGCAATGAGTGGGGCAGGTCAGGTGAGCAGAGAGTAATTAGTCACTATTTTTAGCACTGGTAGCACTCAGTAAAATGGTGAGGCTGGAGTCTCACGGCACATCCATCACTTCTGGAAATCTTTGCCCCGGGATGCTGTGGGAGTCAAAAGAGTTTAAAGAGAGGACCAGCAAACTGGCTTTCTGGGATCCATTGGTGGCCGTGAAGCAGATGGTTCGTGTGCAATCTCAATTTTGGAAGTGTCCAAACCACTGACTATTACCTCTGACAGTGTGTCAGTGGAAGGGCCATCATATTCCTGCCCTGTTTCTCCTGCTCTTATGGAAGTGGAGGCTGCTGGCTGTGTCAGAGACAGGATGAAAGCTCTGATGATCTCTGTTCTGGTTCAATATGCCAGTTCTTGTATAAAAAAAGAATTTTAAAAAGGGTTCACAGGAGCAGCTAAGACCCAGATTCAGAGCTGCTTAAGTGTTGCAGAAACAGAGATTTAACTTTCAGAAGCTTGAGATTTCATTTTCTTTCTCATCTTTTTTTTAACGGTTTTCTAAAATTACAGTGAAGCATCCCACGGATGTTTTTTTTCTTGTTGTTTTTTTCTGTGTGTGTGTGTGTGTGTGTGTTTGTGTGTGAAAATCCACTGGTGCTAACTGCTCGGTTTCCAAAGAGATAGACCATGCAGCTGCTTGGTAAAACACATCTAAAGTAGAGCAAAACATTGCAGATGTTCTGAAACAGTATGAATGATTTTTAAACAAAAGCTCCCAAGTAATAGTCGTAATGGCTTTCCTAGTTCGTTGTGCTCTGCTCTATCAGATGGCAGCTTTGCTGGGTGTGATGGGAATAGTAACTCCCCTTCCTCAAGGAAGCCCTGAGCTGGGGGGGCCTGGCTGTCTCCTCCCAAGGACTTTTCTCTGTAGCCAGCACATCTGATGTGACTGGTCCACAAGTGCAGGATGGTGACAAGGGTCCACCCCAGCTTTCCAGACTCTCATTGTGTGTGCTGGGACGGGAGTCGCTCTGGCTGGACTACCAGGCACCTTTAGCAAGATGCTGTCACCACGGGACCGCTGTCCTGCATGTGTCAGCTTGGCCTGGAGATCACACCAGTGTGGCTGATTTCACCAAGGCCAAAGGGATCCTCCTAATGACAGCCTTTATGTACCTGCTACAATAAGTTAGCAGCACCTGACATACCGGTAAAGCCAACCAGAAACCCAGCTCCGCTCCAGCTCTCGATCTGGATGACTCCCTCTGTCCCCTGCTCTGCCACAACCACCCCTCCTGGACAAAATGAGCCATTTGGGCTGCTGGACTGCTTGCATGTGCCTTTGGCAGGGGGAACCATAGGGCTCAAATGCAGGATCAAATGGGGGAGACATTTGATCAAATGTAGCATCAAATGGGGGACAAACCACAGAGCTCAAATGGCGACTCTGGAGTCATTTCCATCCACGTCACAGACTCCATCTCAAGGATCTTTTTATTCGACTCCTGTTGGAGCTCCCTTGTCTTGGGGTCTTTGCTACTAGCCTTTAAGCATCTGTAGGCCCGCTAACAAAATGCTCTTAAGCTGATTTGAGAAGAAAGCTCTTTGATGAATAAAAGGGGATCCTGAAGTGCTGATTTTCTACCCATTTACCTCTTCTTTCGAGAGATAATTGAAGTGCAGTTGTCAGAACATACTGTAGCAGTTTGCAGATTACTCCAGCAGGTCCAGATTACTACAGGAGGTCCTTGGTGTCACCTCGCAGTTTGAGCTGTTTTCCCCCTCCTTACCAGTGTGCCTTGCAACAGGAACCTTTTCACTACTTCTCAACTTGCAATAAGAGTGTTTCATAACTTACTATTTATTCAATATTTATGACAACCTTGGAATTCAAATTAAGTTGCAACAAACTAGCATGTAGTTGGTTACTTTATTATTACCCAGTTTATATATTAACCTTCCTGGAATCCTTATTTTTCATAGTCCCATAGTCCCCTTGTTGCAAAGCTGTGATACTGCCTAACAGCTCTGTACTTTGTCATTCACCTGGATTTAATTCCACCCATTCCT
>NW_010165861.1:84576-93244 GCF_000695765.1 Mesitornis unicolor | reverse complement strand
CAGGAATGGGAGTTGTCCCCCTGACCTTGACTCGCCCCGGTTTGATCATGCTGATCTCTCTCAGCTTTGTGACCCGGGCCAGCAAACTGCTTGACACTTCCTTGGAGTGCACCAGGATTAAGTGACAGGTCTACAACAGCCAGTGAAATCTGTTATTTGGATCCAAAGTGCTGTGGACTTTAGTATATGCGTATAGGTATTGGTATAAGTAATCTCAGTGAGTTCTTGGTCTACACATCATCCTCATAGCCCTCAGGCCCAGCAAAGCCTGGTGTGGATGTTGTGCCTTCCTGTCACCTCCCTGGTCTCTTGTTAGCAGCTACCACCTCGCCACGAGACCCGCAGGGTTCTCCTGTTCTCCTTCTTGCCCCCAGACGCACCAGGTTGGGCATGAGCACTTCCTTCAGGGCTTCCCAAGGTGTCGCTTCCCAATGGAGGTGGCATACTCTGGATGACAGTGTTTGCATTTCACAAAGCAGCCCTCCATCATGGTGCTCATGACTTGTACTGTGTCTAGAGGAGTGTTAAAGATGCTCACCTACTGTGTCCCTGCAGGGGACAGTCCCGTGCAGAGGTCCAACCTATCATTCTCCTAAGCAAAGAGTAAAACAGCAGCTCTTGTGTTTAGCACAAAACTGTGTTTACAGCACCAAAGCTTTGCTGCCTTCTAGATTTCCCTTCTCTGGCAGCTGGAATGGCTCACAAACCAGATCATCAAGATTTAATTCAGCCTCTGGCTTGGGCATGATCTCTGTAGCTCCGTCCTGCAGCCCTCCCGCTTCTGCAGGAGCCAGCAGCACATTTACCACAAGCCATCAGCCACCCCTGTGTGTTTCTCAGTATGGGCCAAATTCCAGTAGCTGGATGTGGTGGAGCTGTTGTCCAGGCAGGAGCTATGTCTTGGCTGTTTTTTATGACTTGAACACGCATTTGTTGTATCAGGTGGAGGGAGAAGGAGCAGCTGCACTGTTCCCCTGTCCCCAGTCCCCTGCTGACCCTGGGGGAGAGCCAGCACTTCCCTGTGTTTCTGTGGATGATGGGTGCACAGTACCTCCTGGGTTTGCAGCATGGGTGGAGGTGTCCCAAACAAGAGCTCTGAACACCTACCTCTGCCCTTGCTCAAGCTGGGATAACATTTTTTCACTCCCCCATGCTTGCACTTAAATCATTTACAGGAGATCACCGACACATTTATACGTGCTATGTCACCTCCCAAACACTGCTTTTTTGTGGTGCCAGAGCACTGCAAAGTGTGCACGTCAGCATGGGGGCTGCTTCAGGGACTCGGTGCTGTCACAGCTTTATCCCTTCCCCTTGCCCTTGAGCAAAAACCTCTCGAGATGCTCACAGGCTCACCTGCCAGGCAGCTTCACGTCCCACCCCAGAGTCCCTCCCCAGAGTCCCTCCCTGGCCTGGATGTGGACCCATGGATGGTGGGAGCTCCCTGGAAGGCAGCAGGAGCCAAGGGGATGCATCCTGCTCTCTGCTGTGGAAAAGGCACGGTCCCTGTGTGCATGCTTAAACAGCGTCCTGCACCCAAACTTGTCCTTGGGCGTAAGCGGCTCAGCACAGCCCGCAGGCATCGCAGCACCCTGCTCGCTGTGTTGACACAGGCTCTGGGGAGAGCAGCATCAATACCGGGCAAATATTAATGCTAACAGGAGGAGGTAGAGCCATTGTTTACCCTGCTTTTGTTAATCAGTTTGTTTCCATTCGTGATCCCAAAATGAAATTAAAAGGCTCTGTTTACATTGCTGAATTATCATCTGCTCCAGCAGGTAAAGCACTTTGGCAGAGAATTAATGGAGCCACGGACAGATTTGTGTCAAAAATATGTGCATATTTTCCCACCAAAGGATTTGTTTGAAATGAGCTGGAATCTCATGCCTTTGTGTTTAAATAAAACATCATCCACCAGCCACCCACACATGCTGCTGGGATGCTGTGGCCCTGAAAGAAGTTCACCTTTAAAACAGCTGAGTTGAAGGCTTTTCCCGTGTGAGATTCAAAGGTGATTTTTTCCAAGACCAAAGATGGCCTTGGAGGGTAGCTTAAGGATTCAGAATATGCTTGAAGGAAAAATCCAACCCTGATGCCGAAGAAAGACAAGAGGGTGTGCACAAGGCTTCAGTTTGTCCTCAGGAGCTTGTGCTAAATTCTGCTGGGGGAGGGGGGGATGGGTATTTCTGTCTCGACAGCAAAAGCCAAATTATATTCTCTGGTGCCGCAGTGCAACCCAGCACAGAATGGGGCCCTTGCACCTGCCTCAGAAGGCTGAAAAATCCAATTCTGATCATTTTTGCTCCAGCAGCACTAAATTTATAACCCAGCACAAGGAAGACAAGATCTAAAAACCAATTTAGCAAAAAATAGCCTTTGCAACTAAAAATTAATGCTTCAAACGGCCTAAATGAAGCTTGAAAATAGCTTTTTTTCTGCTCCAACCGATGATTCACGTGCCTATTTGCAAACAATTCAAATGCAGTAAATTGAGAGGAAATATAAATCAGGTTCTAAGTGAAGCTGCATAAATCCAATAAATGATTGATGAGAGAATCCTGTTTTAAGACACTGCTGTCTGTCTCCAGTGCTGAGGCAGAAAATAATGGGGCCTTCTCCTCTTTGGGCCGTGCCGAATGAAGCGCGTTTGGTCTGACCTCTGATCCCCACTGAAGGTCAGATGCAGCTTTCTCTCTCCACCTGGCCAAGCTGCCTGAAAAAGAGAACTGCAAAATAAAGCTGTGCTCACCCAAGGACCTGGCAGAGATGCTCACCCCGGGGAGGAGGAGGGGAATGGACTCGCTGCACCAAAAGCATGGCTCACACTGTGCATCTTCACCTGGTGTCAGGGTGAAGGAGCCGATGTGTCTGACAAATGCTGGCTCTGCAGTAGGACCATACCACGCTCCTCTGCTCTTGCGGCAGGTCTGAACGTGCCATGGTGGGAAGCTCTTGGCCCCTTCATGCTTCTCCCTGCAGGTGGGGACGTGGGTTCTGCTGGGACAGGGAAGGTCTCAGCCAGGGCAGCAGAAAGGGTGGCTGGAGTTGATGTGTCCCCTGGGAGCACCGAGACCTGAAGATGTACCCAAAAATCTACCCAAGAGTTACTCAAACCCAGCCAAGGCTCCTGCATGCTGCAAGCTATCCTGGGGCTGCTGGTGCAGTGGGGTGTCCAAACCTTTGCCTGGAGGTGCAGGGGACAACCCACTGTATGTGGGAGTTGTTCGCCAGGACAGGGATTGTGGCCATAGCACATTTCTCATGTGTAGTTCTTGCTTTGGCACAAAGCTGGTGCCAGAATACCCCGTGACAGGTCGGTTGCTTGTCCTGCTTGAACAGCTCTGCAGGCATTTGGAGCCCGGGATGTGTCACATGCTGCTGATGCAGCCCTGAGGGCTGGCAGTCACGAGCAGCTTTTTCCATCCATCAAGTGATGGGTGCATTGGGAAAGGGACAGACCTTGTAGCCTTAGAGTGGAGTGTGATACTTCTGGGATGCCACCTTTCCCATCTCCTTTAGGGATGGAGAACCTGAGAAACAGCGGGGTCCTGGGGACCATGTGGTGCTGGGGTGTGCCCCATGATTCTTGCTTCGAGCTGTGTCAGCTTGGGTTGTAGCAGAGCAAATCACCCCTGAATAGACCTTGCATTTCAGCTCAACCATTGCCCTCATCCTGCCCCACCATCAAGCTGCCAGAAATGTAAGGGAAGACGACAGTTTGCTTAGGGAAGCAGCATGGCAGCCAGCAATGTGATGCTCTGGCTGCCAAGGTGCTGGGAATAACCTGAACAAAACCCAGAGCCTTGTTGTTCCCTGCTTTGTGTTGGGATTGGGATGTTCAGCCACCTTTTTCTGCACCTGACAGGTCACGACAGCTGCCACCAGCTCCTGCTTCCAGGCAGCTTGGCATAAATCAGAATCCATAGAACGAGGTGGCTTGTCTCTGCTATAGGTTGTCCCTGTTTGGATTTGGCTCTGACACAATTTTCATGAAAAATTTATTTAGTGAGAAAATGGATTTTCAATCAAACCAGGCATTTCTGTGTAAAATATTGTTTATGTTGACATTTTCCCATTTTTTTCGATGATACAGTTCCCTCCTCTCTTCTCCCACCATCTTCCAAAGAGACAAGCACAAAAATAATTCAGCAGCAGTGTTAATTTCTCAGTGAAAATGTCTGGGTTTGGGTAACAGAGGGCTGCATATTTTTAGAGAAAATAAAATATTTTTCATCAAAACAGAAGAAAAGTCAGTTTTCAGAAATGAAACCAACAACTGCTAATGTAGCGAGGAAATTATAACTTATCTGGTGAACGGTTTGCAGAGAGCAGTTGGAGTCTGTAGCTCCAGCCTGTGGCACAGGAGGAGGGTGCTGTGTCCCACCCAGCCCCTCGGGTCTGACCATGGGATCAGGGCCTCGGGACCCTCCTCTCCTTGTGGCCAAGAGCCCACAGAATCCCTCCTTGACAGGACTCACTGCCACCGTCCCCTGCTCGCAGCAGGCTGTTCCCATCCTCCTTTCATTCCTAATGCAGCTGGATCAGGCACCAAATTAATCTACTGCACTGACAAACAGCGTGTTGGGCACGGGAGCAGGAGGCAGCGTCTGGGGTCTCAGGGGACACCTACTCTGTGATGGAGCTGATTTCTGCGCAGCCCACGTGGGCCAGCGGCTGCTGGGGATGCTGCCAGCCCCCGGTGCCCTAGATTCAGCTTCCTTCTGCCCTGTTTCTGCCTGGCCCTTTGGCAGGCAGAGGAAGGCTCCGCTTTCCAAAATCTCTGTGAAATAAAAGTCTCCTACAAAGGGAAAAGCTTTGCTTCATCGAGCCATGATGGAAGGCCCTGGTATTTGCCCAAGTGAGCATCCCTCTGCAGGGGGCTGCAGGTCCTCGATGTTTTGGGTGTTTGGCTCTGCTGGTGCAGGGCTTGGGGCCAGCACCAAGGAGGCCAGTGCCTGGGCTGCAGCCATGAGACAGCCACACAGGACTGAGCAGGAGCTTCTGAAACATGCAGAAGAAAGTGTCCTGCATTCCCACTCACGCGTTTTTGGGAGGCAGGGACAGCTTCTCCCCATGCAAACCTTTGCCCTACCATGGGAAGGGTCTTTGGGGCATCTTCAGCTGTCCTTGCTGAAGTTATCTGATGCTAATTTGTAACCTATGACCCCACAGCAGCCACAGTGCATCCACTCACAGCTACCACTGGCCTGAGCTGGCTCATCCTTATGAGCAGGGTGCTTGTGCAGGGGTCAGGGCTGAGGCCATGGCTAGGTAGACCAGATGAAGATGTCAAGGCACTGCACTTGCTGCAGGGGGGATCTGCTGGTTGCCCTTTAAAGGAGCAGAGCTAGCTCTGGAGAGGCCTTGGTGAGATTCACCCTCCCAGCTGTGGCTGGCAGCTGGCAAGGCACGCAGCCTTGGGAAATTCTTGCCATTTTCCAGCTCTTGCTCTTTTGCAGGGCTAGCAGAAATTCTCAGTGTAGAGACATTTGTCAATTTGCATAATTAAAGCACTGCAAACTCATCCAGATTCACAGATCCCTGCGCTGGCTCCCCTGAGACTCACCACTTCTCCCCCATGAATTATTTATTGGCAGCGCTGTTTCAAACGGGCCCCTTTGTCTGCTGCATCTGCTCCAGATTTCATCTCTCCAAGGCGGAGACAATACTGTGACTGTGGTCCTTGGAGGCGGCGCATGGGGAAAGGAGCAGCTCCAGTTGCCACAGCTCTTCCTTTTGCACTGCCCATCAGGTGAGAACCAGGGAACTCCCTTGAAACTGTGAGGCTGCCTGTCGGGATCGAGCTGAAGGAGACGACAGAGATTCCCACAGAATCCCATAGGAGAGACCCAGGGCTGTGGTCTCCTCACCTCTTCACTCCTCACGGTGCATCAGCAGCAGGGGCTCGGGGTGCCTGGCACCTCTGCCCCTGCATCCTTGCACACTTCTCCCTCTGTGGGACATTAGGGCTTTGCATGGGACAGGCTGCAGTACCTCTCCAGCACCTCCCCAGTACCTCTCCAGCCCGCTGTGCTGTGGGGAAGCAAAGGGCCAACCTGTGAGAAATGACACTGCAGCCAGGCACCCCAGCTTCCCCATGTGCTCCCCTTCTCCCAGGATGCTTTGCCTCTAGTGAGAGCATCCATTAATGGTCTCGCTTGCCAGAAACCACATTTCCCTGGTTCAGGCACAGATAACGCAAGAGAGAAAGGCAGAGAGACAGAGGAAGGCAGGAGCAAGTGATGAGTACACAGAGACCTTGCTCGTGTTTGCAGGTTCTCCCTACCAGAGTCGAGTGTGCTCGTAAATCCCACATCGGATGAGTACAAATATTTGTGCTGTGGAAACCTTTCTGATGAAGTCCTGGAGATCCCCTTCTCAATTCATTTCAGGCCTGTTTGCTTCTCAGTGCGTGGGAGACCTGCAGGCAGCATGCCTCTGGCAGGCAAACCTGGACACTCAAATGCTGCAGCTCCTCGTCTCACCGGCAGCACACACAGCACTGGTGCTCTGCACTGCCCAGCAAAGGTGGGCAAAGATGCAGCTGCTCTCCCTGCATCCCTCAGCCATGGCTGCAGAGCTGAGTGGGGCCGAAGTGAGAATGAAATCAAAATGTAGAGGTCTCAGGGCTGCGTAAATCAGAATTAAGCCAGGTGTCAGCAGCATTGCTAAACAGGAGTGCAAAATGACCTGAGGATGGAGCAGGCGAGCATGGGATGGTGCTGGGCGAAGGAGTGGTCCAGCGAGACCAGAGCTGCGTTTTCCACTCTGGTACGCCAGCCTGATGTTTCACCCTGGACCTTGACCTGGTGAGCAAGTTTGCGGTTGCAAATTCAGCCCTAAAAAGTTGCAATCTGCCAAAATTATAGATGCCTGTGCGGTTCTCATCCTCTCCCCACCCATGAATATGTATGTACAGCGACGTGGCTTTTAATAACATAAGCACTCGTTGCTGGATCTCCTGGAGCTGCACCAGCCCCGTGGCTGCCACGGGAGGGGAAGGCAGCGGTGGGGGCTGAACCAGGGCGCTGGGGCTGGCACTGGGCAGGAGATTCGTGGTGTTTTGCTATTGTGGGCCCTTGCACCACCCGCCGAGCGGGGCTGGGGGAGCTCCTGGCGATGCTGGTGGTGGGTCCAGTGGATGCAGAGCTGAAGGCTTCGTGCTGGGAGGCTGGGGCGTTTATTCCGGAGAGCGCCGGGCTCTCGCTGTGCTCATCAGAAGGTGTGATCGCGCCTGCAGGGGCGAGGCCTGCGTGTGTAATTTTCAGCTCCTATCCCCTTCGTTAAATCAGATGAGGCGAGAAATGGCACAATGCAGTTGGGGGCTATTGTGAAAAACCTCTGCAAAGGATTTTCGTAGTGTGATGGAAGCTAGAATATTCATCTGGGCTTCTTAGTTTTTTGGTGGTGGTTTGTTTTTTTTTCCTGGAGACTGCTGTTGCTGATGTATTATTTATACAGCAGGAAATTAGACTCTGAGGACTCAAGTATTCTTCAAATAAGCTTCCTAATTCTGTCAATTAAGAATGCACAGGCTGCTGGGTCTCTGGCTTGGGAAGAACCGCAGAGGAGTGAAAGCTGCCCGTGGGTCATTGCTCTGATGTGCTGCCATCGGCGGCATGCTACAGACTTTTCAGCTGGAGGAGAAAGATCTTGGTCCCAAAATCAAACACGTGAGATGCTAGGAGCATTAAATACAGCCACTCTTGCTAATTTCAATGGGACAAATAACTTCCCTGTGCTCTGGCGGGGAAATACTGCAACCCTGAATGTGCAGTCTCTTCTTGTTGTGTACTGTAATGGGATGTGGTGCTTTTCATTGCTATTAACAAATGGCTGCCAAAGCTGGGAGACCACTGTTATGAGTTAGGGGTCGTTTACACTCCAATTAAGGCAGTAATTCTTCATGTGTTCCCATTGTAGTTCTACAGCAAATGAGTTGACATGTAATTAATACATAAAACAGCATCTTCTCTCCTTTACTCCCTTTCCTTAACCAACGGGCATTTGTAAGTGCGTTTGGGAGTCCATTTGTGCACCAGGGCATGGGCATTTGTACCCAGCTGTGGAAGAGGGCTGGGCATAGGGCTGCAGGAAAGGGAAAGGGAATGTCAGGGGCAGAGGAAGGGAGGAAACAGACCTTTCCCAAAATGCCGCTGGGCCCCGGGCCACGCCATGGGCTGCTGGCACCAAGCAGGGAGACAGAGTGTTCCCTGCTACCTGCAAAGTGCTCAGACCCGATCTGCCACTGAATATGTTCATTTCGGAAAAAAGCAATGGGGGGTCGAGGCAATGCTTGCCAGCACATTTACAAATGCTTTGGCACATTTTCTGCACAAGGATGTCAGGCACAGGAAGAGCTAAATGCTTGTCCTCCCCTTAGCGTTGCTGTGAGAAAGGTGAGACCTCTCAGAGGACAACCCCTTTGTCCCCTCCTGTCTCTCATGGGCTGGACAATGTCCCTTCTACAGCCCCACAAGCACTCTGTGCTCTCTGGCAGAGGGAAGGAGGTTTATGGCTGCAGCACCAGTTGTTTTTTTTATTTGCTACGAATTTAATGTCCACTGCAAATGCAGATCTCTCCATCTGGAGGAGGAATAAATGCCTGCACTGTCTGCACTGCATAGATGTGATAACTCATTCTGGAGGACAGGGACACATCCCTGTG
>NW_010165861.1:75226-84545 GCF_000695765.1 Mesitornis unicolor | reverse complement strand
TGCTGAAAGGCTCTGGGGACAGGACTGTGAATGGACGAACGCCCCCAGCTCTGAGTCAGGGCTGGATGGGCCGTCCCTCTGCTCCTGGGTGCTCTCCAGTACCGCGTGCTAAGCACCAGTCCAGAAGATAACTAATCCCTACGTGTCCCTGGGAGCACAGGTCTGGCCCCTCTGCAGGCAGAGGTGCCCCCGCCACCCTCCAGCTCTTCCCAGTCCACAAAGCCTTGGGGATGGCACTGCAGTGAATTGCACACAGCCTGTGTGGAGTGAGCTGTGGATCCCCAGTCACAGAGGAGGAGAGAAATAATTTCTTTTGCTTTCTGTAACCCTTTATGGCCTTGGCAGTGCATCTCTCACTCTCCTTTGTTGGCTAAACAAGCTTTCCCTCACAGCCTTCTCTAACACCATCCCTTTCTTGAAAACCCTTGCTTCTGGGAGCATGGTTTTAATTTTTAAAGTGGTTTATAGCCATGATTGCTGTGGAAAAAGATGAAATAACTCACCCATTTGGATTCACACAGCAAAACCACAAATCGACAGATCCACAACACTGATTAGCTGTAAGAAATGCCGTATCCTGTTTTAGTGCTTGTGTATCTCGTGGATTTGTGCATGGGGAGCTGGATGTGGAAGAAGTCCTTTCCACTGTTTACCGTGCAGCCAGAGCCCAAAGCACAGCCACGTCCCTCTGCAAGCAGAGATGCTGGAGGGTGAGCGTGGCCCCTGTGCCAATTTGATGGTTGCTGCAGGACGGTAGAACATCAATGGTCCAGTCTCAGCTTCCCTGGGAGCATGGAGCACGACCACCATCAGGCAGGGTGGTGCAGAGCAGAGCGGAGAACAGCCCCGATGACGAGGGTGCCCCACCCTTCTCAATGCAAGGGCTCCCATCGTTTTTTGGCCTTGGCAATGCCCAGCCCCTCCCCAGGTGTTTTCCAGAATCTGGCTCTTAATCCCATGTGCCCCTGGCCCTTGCTTTCTGTTTTCCTGCCCACCTTTGGGTGCAGAGCTCTTGGTCTCATGTCCACTGGCTACCCCTCTATCTCATCCTCATCCTTCTTTGACATTACAGTGCCTTCAGTTCAGTTTTGCCCTTGTGCTGGTTTCTAGCTCTGCTTCTCAGCAATGCACATGGGCAAAGAGCAGCTCTGAGCACAGCGTGGCCCACCACTGACCCTCGGCTGCTGCGTGAAACCAACAAACCGATAAATAGGGAGCAAGAGGCTTCAACACATGCATTGAGTTAGAGAGAGAAAAGCTGCCAGCAGGCACTCACTAGCAGGCTATTTTTGCTTTGAAGAAGCTCATGAAATATAAACCACACGTGACATTAGACTTCTCCCTGTCCTTCATGCTTATGGGGGAATAAATGCTTTTCTTTTCAGCTCTAGTGAATGCAGGGCTGAACCTCTCCATCTGAAAACGCTGAGTTTGCTATGGAAACCAGTCCCTGTTATGACAGCTCTCCAGTCCTCATCCAGGGAGGAATTGGAGACAAGGCTTCTGGGTTGGAAACAACATGAGAGGCACTCGTCCTCTTTTGCACCTTGCTGGGGCAAGTGTGGAGTAATGCCGTGCTTGGCTGGCCTTGCTCTCAATTTGGGAGAGCAGTAATGGAGAGGAAGACTCAATGCAGGGAGAGAAGCACAGCAGAAAGCTCCTCATTCTGCTCATTTCTAAACTGGTCCTTTTCTTCCTTGCTGTTTCTATCTTCTATTCATCTTTTTCAGTACTTCCAGGTAGGATCATATAGAAATATAAGCCACAGTGTTTTAAAGAGGTAGCACACTTCCAAAACAAGGATATATGTGGTTAAAAACCTGCACTCTGTTGGTTTTTTCCTGATTTCCTACTTCTTGCCAGGAGAGAGCTTTGCAGGGCCCTGCCAGTCGACTCCTGGAGATGACTGTGCCGTGGGTGAGCATGAAGAGCAGGACAGTCCGGTGGGGCACATGCCCCTCACTCTCAGAGGTGTCACACATGATGCTCAGCAGAGATGCCATGCAGTGATCAGGAACGGAGGGGCCATCTGGGGTTTGCCTACACACATTGGTCAGCCCCTCCCTCTGCGTCCAGGGCTGTCCATAGCCAACAGCTATCTGCAGAATCAGGAGGAATCAGAGAGGAGAGTGGGGGAAGACCTACTATGCTCAGGGTCCACACAAGTTCTCGAAGGCCACTGCAGGAGATGCCACTTCAAAAAGGATGGAACAGCCAAATATGGATGTGTACATCTGATCTGGCTCTCCAGTGACGTTTATTTGATGAAACCTACATGTCTGTATCTAAGCAAGTCACCTTTGCACTCTTTACAGTCAATGGAGTTCAGAACATAATAGGTCTCTTTATAAACAACAGTGCTTGCTCAGCTGAATTGTGTTGCAGAGCCTGTTGCCCAGCCTGATCAAATCTCCTCTCCAAAATGCAACTGCAAACTTCTTCACAGACCTCTGGGTCTGTGGTGCACAGCAAAGCCGTGCTTGGATTGGAGTTGGCCCTTCAAGAGGGAGCAGACAGGTTCTGGTAAGATTTGTGGCGGCCGTGGGGCACCTCCGGGACCTTTCTGGGGATCTCTGTCGCTCACGTTCTCCACAGGAGTCCTCCAGCCAGTCCCAGCATTGCTGCTGCAGGCAGGGAAGCCTCTGCTGCTTCTGCAGCTGACACCGGGTCTGTAAATCACCGCACCCCCTCCTGCCTGCCTGGCCTCCCCAGGAGTACTTAAATCAACTCTAAATGAGCTCTTTTAAGGAAATGTAGGCAATCAGTGGTGAATTATTGCAAGACACAAGGGCTTTCTTAAAAGTGATGGGCACTTAGTGGTCATCTGGACTGCAGAAGGCAGTCCCTTTAAATCAAACCCCGCAGGTCGGGCTCAGCACAGCCTCTGCCGTGCTTCCTTGAGCAGAGTCTGTGCCGGACGGTTGTCCGCATCTTCCTCCCTCCCTGCTGTCCTTCAAACCATCCTCTTCAGTGTGACCCCTGTGCCTTCTGCTCCATCTTTTCAAACTCATTTTTGCCAACTGTTTTTCAGCCTGAGGACAGTGTGTACTCAGACTTCGGATGATTTTGAGGCCTTTTTGCTCTTTCCACACTACCATGCTTGGAGTCACAGGGAGGCCAGCTAAAATCAGAAAATCGTGGAAGATAGTGCTCTGTTGCTCAGGAAAAGGGTGTCACTTTCTTCAGGCGGGTGCTGTGATCTCTGAGCCTGTCATTAAGCTTCTCATCCACCATGTTTGCAAACAGCAGCTACAAAACTTAGCTTTCAATGTGGAAGGAAATTCTCAGAAAACACACAGTTGGGGAAGGAAATTCTCGGAAAACACACAGTTTGGGATGTTTCATTCAACTCCTCCTTTCTGAGGTTTGGAGAGATGGATGATTTAACATTTTCATCTTCTTTGCCAGAAAAAAAAAAAGGAAAGAAATTAGCATTAGAAAGAAAGCTGTGATGAACTCCTGAATCCAGAAGCTGAGACTTCAAAAAATTTGCTAAATACCTTAAGAGCAGTGATAAAATCCCGAAAGCTGGCAAGACCTACGGCGCGTGAGTTCCCACACATCTCCTTGCCTTTGACGGCTGCGATGAGGCTCAGGTGGGACTCCTGCCCCTTGCCCCGCTCCCCTTGCCGTTCCTGAGCTGTACAAGTGAGCGGGGCAATGGGATCACAGCAGCCTGCGTTTAACATGGAGACAAGACATTTATCACCGGTCTCATCCGCTAATTTCCGTGTTGTGTGGTGGCAGTGAGCGACAGCTCTATAATCTTGCTCGGGGAAGGCATCGTGTGGGTCATATTCTGTCAAGCAAACCGCAGGTAATGCTTTGACTTCCTTTGATTTTGCGTTGTATAAACACATTCCAGAGTTCCTTCCTGTTTTGTCTGTAACATTAGCGTCAAGGGAGTCATGATAAAATGTCATTCCCCACAATATTTTACGTGTAGGTGAGAGCTGTTTTGGTTTCTGTGTGAGACTTGGGCATTTTTGGGTGCAGGAGGTGAAGAAAGGAGGGGAGCTCAGCATGGGGGAGAGGCTGTGGTAGCAGTCGCAGTGCACAGCTGTGTGGGGCTGTTTGGAAAACAATGTCTTAGGAGAAAAGGATTGCAAGCCCCCAATGACCTCCTGCTCTCCAGGGCCTGGCATCTTTTCACTCAAGCATTTATTCATTATTTCTCAACACCAAGCCTGCCATATTTGGTGCCTAACCTTGACAATACTTCTCTGGCCCCAGTCACTCTACCAACACCAACTCCCCCACCTGCAGAGCACTGAGCCATAGGATCTGCTGTTTAGGGGATGTGGCATCCACATGCTGCAGTCAGAGCTTCTTGGGTATTCAGTGATCATGAAAAGTCCTGAAGTTAGTGAGTCTCATACTTTTCATCTGTCTTGGGTGAGGGAGGGTATGTTCCCAGGACGCAGTGACGGGCAGGGCTGCAGCACCCACGCTGCTGTTGGGCATTTGAGGTATTCTTGTGTGGGATGCTCCTCTCTCCTGCAGCTCTGACTGCAAGGGGAGACATAAACAAGCTTTGTCGCCTCTGTCAATCCCACTGGCACCCACCTGCAGCTGTGGGGTTGGGATACCCCTGAAAATAGGCCAGCATGAAATGAACTCCAAATAATTTATGGTGGCTTGAGAGCAAAGGCTGCCTATGCTTCTGCCATCAGGGGTGGAAGAGAGATTTAGGAGCCAGGACTGAGTCAGAAAACCCCTTGGTCCATGCTACCTGGCTTCCAAGTGATGTACTGTTTTTTTAGGGGAAGAAGGGTTTAAGGGGAGGATGCTCTGCAGTTTCTGTTTCTGAGCCCAGATGCAGCCAGCAGTGCAAGGATCCCGAGGGAGCAAGCAGAGGACAGCAGGAGCTTATTGCCTGTGTCCTCATCCCTCCTCAGTGGAACATCTCTGATTTTTAATTCCCAGATGTGTCATGTCAAATTCAAAAGCGGTCCTCTGAGCCGGGACTGGAATAGACCTCCTCCCTTCTGCTCTCTGTCCCAGCCTCACGTTCATCTCCTGCCTCATTCTTTGCAAGGTTTTGTTTGTCGTGGCAGACTCATGCTCAACACATTTCATTTTTCATTCCTTCCTGCTAAGGTTACTGATCCAACCCTCCAGCGTGTTTAAGGGTTCCTCTTGAATCCACTTGGATATGGTTATGATATTGAGAGTTTAGGTGCCTGAAGTTGCCCCCCTTTCTCTGGAGTCTCCCACCAACCACTGAGATGATGCTTGGTAATGCACAAGTGTAGCTTTAATCTTGTGAATTTGCCAGGGTGGTGCAGGTAGACACGTTCAAGTTACATAGGGAACCAGGTCTATGAAGGAGCCTCTCCTTGTGCTGTGATGCTCCTACGTTACCGTCATGATTATAAATGGATGCTACTCGTGTCTTTTGCTAGAAACTGGTGATTTTTAACCTGCATGCAGGATCCAACAGCTCTGCTGCCAGGATGTATGTGCCTTGGACCAGCCCTGAGTAACTGCTGAGGTCTTCTCTCTGGGCAAGTGTGCAGGGCTACCACTTTGCTCTGGGACATCATCTTGTGACTCTGCAGTGAGAGCTTCAGCTGATCATCTTCAGAGGAACACTCCTGGTTTAAAAAAGAAAAATAATCACAATTTATACACAGGGGCTTTGCTTTCCGCCCTTTTAAATAGTCTTTCCATTTTCCTAGAATCTCTGTCATGTCCTGTACATGAACTCACTGTTGTTTAAGGTGTCTAAAAATAAATAGTACTCCTTATATGCAATAATATCTCAATTCACTTCTTCAGTTCTTCTTAGATAGGCAGTCCATCAATACCTACCTGCTTTTGCTTGGAAAGCATGTGTCTGGCCACCCTCTCTAACCCAGTTCTTCCAGAGTCCAGTCCAGCATACCAGTGCTGTGAGTGTGACTGGGATGGTATTGGTAGCAGTGACTTGGTTGTTTCCAGTCAGCCTGGATTTCTGATGTAAACTCTTCTTTTAGTCTAAAGTTGTTTCCTCTTTCCAATGTCAGAGTCACTGGAAAGGCCATGCTTTAAAATGTCAGACTATTTGTACTTTCTTTTGGGGATAACAGGTCAGTGACTTCATCTCAGACCATTTCTCTTAAAGGTTGGCCCTTCTGTATGTCACATTGGTGCATTCATTAGTTCAAATTTCAGGCAAATAAGATTTGAAATGTTCTTAATGATCTTAGACAAAGCTGTGACACCTTTCCTCAACTTGGCGTGTTATTTCAGATGGTCCACAGAGACAGGGTGTTTGATGGTAAATTTAGACTGGAATCCAGCTGACCTATTACAAGAAGGTTGGGTGAAGCAAATGCAGAAGAGCCAGAGGTGATGATGTGCCCCTTCAGAGGATATGTCACTGATGTGGAAGGTGGGGTGGGATCTTCTGCTCCATCAAAGCCAGTTCAATGTGTTCTTTAAAGTACCACGCATTCTCAGTATCTTCCATACTCACCAACACAGAAATAAATTGAATCCTTTTGGTCTGTCCCTATTATCCTGAGGGTTTCTTCTCTCGGACTGGGTAGTTTATAACTAGCTCACAAGTTAAAAATGCTGATTTCATGCCTCTAGTATTTAATTTGTCTCCTCCACTGAATTGCTCGTGCCTGGATATGATCTGATCAATGGTTACACAATCTGTATTCAAATGAGTGACAACCATTTATTCATATTTAAGTTTATTTTTTTAAATCAGTATCCAGTGTCACCCATTTATTAATTTCTGGAAGGCTGTGCAAGTCTCAGATGCACCAAAGCTTACAAGTATCTTAACAGAAACATGATGTGTCCCTTGTTGCAAGTGCATTTCAGTTCTGTCTTTCTCATTTAGATTTTCTTCTCAGTCTCTTGTAAATGTCTTTCGGCCATGGGCTTCCCTAGTATTGCTGTGATTATCAGGAATGGCTGAACTGCCCTCCAGGCATGAGGGTTCCCGTGGTTCTGGAAGCTGTGGGTCTGCTCCTCCCGATATGCAGAAATTATTTTCCCAGCATTAGAGAAATTGCTTTGGTTTTGTGCATTAATGCTGCTATCAAGCGTTAACATTTTTTTCAGAGATTGCCACGTTGCCTTGTCTCTGTTCTCCAGTAGCTGTTTTAAGTAGTCAAACTTCCACATTTGCCTTGAATATCTTCTCCCTCTTTTTTGAAGTTGCTCCCTTTAGAAATGGTTTTAAGTACACTTGGTCCCGCTCTTTCTCACAAAGAGTTTTGTCTCACATTTGCTTCCCCTCTAGAGAGGAATTTCTTGTGTGTCACAGGACCCAGTTTTCACAAACCACTCAGCTGCAGCTGGTTTAAGTTGGCAGATTTCAGTGAAGTTCTGACTTGTGCGTGGAGCAGAGCTGGGGGGAGGCAAACTTTTATTGCCATCTGTCATGACCTCTAAAAGTTGAAATTTCTGTGTCCTTCTTTCTCCAGACATTTAGTGGATCTCCTGAAAAACCTCTTTGCAAAACATCAAATATCCTTCTGTTCCCTTGCACAAGGATGACAAAAGGAAGGCCCAGTAGCATTGACCTCTGGTGCTGTGCCAGTCTGAGTGATGGTTTTGCGTCCTGATGCTCTGTTGCAATCTAGTGCAGAAATTGAGCTGGGACGGTTTTCTTTTTTTCCAGCTCTTTGCAAACAACCTGCCTAAGTTTGACCTGATGTGTTTGGTTCACTGGCTCTCTGCAGGTCTGTCTTCATGTGGGTACCGACCTGAGCGCATGGAGTACCCTGCCATTACACAGCTCGTTTCTGAGGTTCAGATTTGAAATAGAGAGGGTGGACAAAGTGGTTTCCCCTGCGGTCTTTCCATATCTCCTTGTTGATGAGCCTTGCAACAGTGCCTGGTCGGGCAGTTACTCCTCCTCCTGCTCAGTTAATTTGCCATGCCACACTGCTTCCTCCTGTATTTTTCCAGGATTCTGCAGCCCTCAGGACACACAATTAAGACATTTCAGCTTGTGCACAGAGCTGGTCCTCCAAGACCACCTGTGGGTAATGCTCTTTCTCTCACCTCTTCCACAAGTTTCTTGGTGTTTTGGTTACAGAAGAACATCAGACCCTAAGAGGTGTTGTAATGCGATCAATAATAACAATTGTATTCGTTCTGATAGTCTTTAGGAGCCCCAGGCAAGAACTAACATTTGGCAATGCAAACACAGAGCAAAAATTCACTCCCAAATAAACCACCTTCCCTTCACTCATTATCAGACATCATCTTGCAGCTCTCTGGCAGCTCCTCAGATATGGCTCTTTTATCTATAGCCTTTCCCCTTCACACTGATTAGTTGGAAGGCTGATCATTTTCTCCAGAAGTAGCTGCATTTTTCTAGCCTATATCATTCTGCCATTTTTTTTCCACAACCCTCCCTGTCATTTATCTATCCCCACTAATGCTGAAAGCTTCTCCAGCTCAGTAGGGGCAAATTTAATTAACCTGCTATTTTCTCCCATTCTCATCTAGATCATTAATGAGAGTGCCTAATGAGTCTGGGTCTAATGGTGGTCCCAATGGCCTAGCACAGCACTCACCCTCCTCTCAATGTATCAGCCAGTTAACGTTAAGCTTCGTTTGGGATCTTTCAGCCAGTGGCAGCCATTCCTCTAACCCAGTAGGAATTGCTGTTTCATGTAATGTGTCAGGAGTGAGCTGGTTGGTGCTGTAGTGTGTGTCGCCCATCTGCCTGCCTTGCCCAGCCAACTGGAGATGAAGGAGCAGGTCTCTGCCTCAAGTCAGGCGTTGTGGGACTACGACAACGAGGTCTTTCACCACGTTGGGCTGATGGATGAAATGGTTATACACCAATGACACCTGGTAAGCCTCTCCATGCTCTGCTGGCCAAGTGAACCTCTCCGTGCTGAGGTCCATCAACACGTGGAGATGGATGCATGCACACTCACGCTGGTAGGTGGCAAGAAAATTTACATCCCATCGACTTCACAGGCAGCTGAGTTTGAGAACCGCTGTGGCAGTTGCACTGTAGGTGCTGACAGCTCTTGGGCAGGTTTGCCACTGCAGCAGCGACCCTGTCCCAGCGACCAGCCACTGTTCCCATTTCACTCACCTTGCTGCCCTCTGGCCAGCCATGGAGCAGGAGATGCTGTGCTGTGGAAACTGGCCAGTTTATAACTGAAGGACATTGAACTTGTTTGATTTCAGTTCGAGCAGCGATTTTGAACAGACCTAGTCATCAGACACCCCCACCCTCTTCTCCGTCACAGGAAACCCCAGAGGGACCTTCCAAATCTAGGATTAGCCAGTTCCCTGATAATAGCCTCTGGGCACCAGCAACTAACATGAGGGCTAAGAGGCATGCGTCACC
>NW_010165861.1:16982-75144 GCF_000695765.1 Mesitornis unicolor | reverse complement strand
AAAAAAAAAAAAGGAAGGTGACCTCTAGACTGCCAGGAAGAGCTGGAATATTTTGATAATAAAGGGAATTCAGGTATTCAGAAAGCATTATCTTAAGGTTGGGGGGCACACAGTAACTTCTGCAAAGGAGGATAGCTCCTGGGAAGAACCAAGATCCAGAAGGAACTTTATTAATGCAAGACCCATGTGAAGCCACCAGCTGAATTGAGCAGAGCACACAAGTGGAGACACAGGGAGCATGGGTGGCTCCAGGGCAGCACAGCCCTCCCCAGCAGCCAGACCCCACAGAAGTGTGAAACAGTGAGCAAAGGGAAGTGCAAGGCTTTGCTCAGGGCAGAGGAAGACTTGGTTTTGGGGCAGTGTGAAGAAGAAAGGCAACTCTGTGGTGAAGATGAGGAGAGGGATGCAGGCAGGAGACACTTGCTGTGTATACACCTCAGCAGAGACCAGGATAAAAGTGGTGCAAAGTCAAAAAGAGTTTGCCCTCCTTTTATCAGTCAGTGCAGAATTTGTCCACAATTTCCTGTATTCTCAACCTGATTTGCTCTGTGAACTTTCCCCAGTTGCTTGGTGTGTCAGACTGCTGCTGCATGTTACACCATGCATGGTGCTGGTTTGACCGAGCTGTCCAACAAGGGGCGCTTTGGACAGTTTTCTCAGCAAAGGTGGGGGCGAAGGGGATGTCACCCCAAATGACATCTGAGAAGTAAAATAGCAAGGCAGAGGCCAAGGGTGTTGAGGTAGAAATGGCAGCATCCAAATCCTGAGTGGAAGGTGGTTTTCGTGAGGATGTAAGTAGTAATGCAGGAGTTTCTCTGACTCTGTAATCCAGGTGAGATTGTCCAAGTTTGCTTAACGCTGCCTCTCTGAAAAAATCCCTAGGGCAGGGAAGGCAGAGCCAGAGGCACCAGAGGAAAAGGACAGTCTGACATTCCTAGCTTTGCTCTGAAGTATTCATGGTTTCCCTGTGTGAGATCCCTGGTCTGATTCCCTGCACAAGGCTGGGCTGAGCTGGTTTGATGGGCATTTATTGTGGAGTTTCGGTTTTGGGACATGGGAGTACTGAAGAGGTTTGTATGCCAAGGCCAGCACAAAGCACACCTTTTTGAAACCTGTTATCTGGACAGTGCCCATGGGAAATGGCAGGGTTTGCTTTCCCTGTCCTTGCTCCTGTCAGAAGTTGCATAAGGTATTTCCCCAAGGAAAGCAGAGTTTGCTTCCACTTCGGCAGGGAAAAGAGAGCAGGGGAAAACAAGGAGTCATTTTTTCTTCTTTCTTCGAATCCACAAGATTTACTCTTCTCATTCCTTGGCTTGCATTAAGTGTCAGAAATTATGAAGAAAGTAACAGTGGATATGCTGGAATGAGCTTTTCACCGGCCGTAAGATGGGATATTTTGCTTGTAAATGTATATATTTCCTATCAGGTGCCGTTTTGTTTCCTGGTGTTATTACTCTTAACCTCAGGGGTATCCTGCAGGATTGTGTTTCTCAGGTGCATTTTTCTGATTCTGATGTAATTTGTATTCCTATTTTGACCAATTACTTCCTTTTTTCACTTCAGATAATTCCTTTGATGGCATGATTCACATTTCCCCCAAATTAGCGTATGGTCCTTGGTCTCCCTCCCAATGCTGAGGGAGGTGAATTAAACAAATAAAGATGGTAAATGAAATGGGAAAAAAGTTCACTTATTATCATGAATTATTAATAGCCACTTAGTATTAGGGGAAATTAGTCCTGCTGCACTAATCAGCTCTGCATGGAGTGACTGAACTGCAGGGTGTGAAGTCTGCGTCCCCATGGAGATTTGCAGGTCCTGGCTATAGGATGAAGATTGCCTCGATGAGCTTCATGGTTTGGTTCTTTAGATTAAGTAATATGCTTCAGGGGCCAAAGCAAAGTATGTTGCTATAACATCCCTTTCTCAGACAAGGCCAGCAGTAGGACAGCAATGCCTACCTTGCCTGCTATGGAAGGCTAAGGAAAGGTTATTGGTTTGACAGGACATGGTAGAGTGCCATGACTACCCGGTCCTGGAGAAAAACGAGTCTCACAGAGCCAGTGCTAGGGAAATTTTTCGTTTTCTCTAAAATGACCCTGAATACTTAAGCATCTTGCCTGTGGAGGCTGTGAAGTATCATCTCTGTAGAGGAATGCCCAGCTGAGGTGAGACGCCATCCGTCAGGAGTGGCATTTGGAGCGTGACAGTAATCCACCCATGGATGGATGTGCGAGCCTCTTCCTAAGGAGTGTGCACGTCAGTGCTGTCCAAATTAGCTGACAAGGTCCCAGTTCTAATACCTTATAAATAGCAGAAAAACAGGGGAGTCCCAGAGGCAGGGAATGCCAGTGCCCACCACTGGTAGGAAGCCCAGGAGGTAAGGAGAGGCTGGTCAGGTCAATCTCAGTGCTGCGGGAGAAAGGAAATCTTAACACAGCTAAAGATCAAAGGCCTAGAAATACCATTAATTTCAACGGGTAGATTTCCCAGAAAGTATTCTTAAACCCAGCCGAGCTCTCAGGGTTTTTTTCTGATATTGTTTTTAAAGATATTGCTGTCACTATTATTTATTAATCAAATTGCCACTACGCCAACAAGCCCCAGGCATGGACTAATGTCCTGGTGTGTTAAATGTGGACAAAAAAAAAAAGTCTCTGCTCATGGATCTGGATTTTCATAATATATTTAGACTTATGTCAGGCACTTGATTTCCTTGGTTGAAAATATACTCTCTATTGAATCAATGGACAGTTATTAAATGGATTAAGAAACAGACAGCTAAAAGCTCTCAAAATGCGATTGTTGCTGGAGGATCATTGCCGAACAAGCTGCTTGCATGGTAGCTTTGCAGGAATCAGCTTTCACCCCAGTGTATTTCACTGTTTTCATGAATGATCCAGAAAATACATATAGATACGTTGCCCATAAAGTTTGCGGCTGACTCAATTTTTGCCATGATAAATAATGATGAAGGCAAGTCTCTAATGCAGAGCAATTGCAATTTTTTGGTAGACTGGCAACAATGAAACAACATGCATTTTAATACAGTTAAATGCTCGGTCATCCATCTCCGAGCACAGAATGTAGGCCACTCCGTCAGACTGGGAGACTGCCTGCTCGAGGGCAGCGGCTTTAAAATTGATTTAAGGGCCATATTGGATAACAGGTGATTATGAACATTTAAGGCCCTGTAGTGGTGAAATGGATGAACGTGATCTCTGGATAAAGAGGGGAAGCTGAAGTCTGAACAGCGAGTTTTTATCCACCTTGATTAAAACGCAGGAAGGTGCTGTAACCTGCTGTAGCCATAGTGAGACCCAAAGGCTCGAAGTTGAACCGAGGGCCTTCGGCATAGAAATCAGTGCAGAGCCCCAGTGGTATCCCCGTGGGGTCTCTTTATTTGGGGTGGGTATCAGTTGTGAGGTGTGGGCAGCTCAGGCAGGCACCGGGGCTGCTCCCTGCAGTGTGGTTCAAGCCTTGTCTCAGCTGCGGGCTGGGATCTTCTCCCCAGCGCTCGCTTCCCGGTTCCCACGCAGACAGGAAAGTGTATCATTAGCATCCTATTGTATTCTTGTTTAGCTCAGCTTCACAGAGACTGCACATCTCAGAGAAATATGTTTATAGAGTTGTGGGTGTCGTGCTTCTTATCTGGCGAGAGGATGAGAGAGCTGCAGAAGGGCAGGCAAGCATGTCTAATGCTGAAACTGCAAAGGAGACAAAGCCGGCACCCGATAAAGACAGTGGCAGTTGAATTTGCACTTATTAAAAACCAGTCCCAGCTTTTATCTGGGAATGGATGAATAAGCCGTGTGAACGCAGCAGGGATGTGTGCCAGGGAGCTGGGAAGGATGTCAAGAGAGATGGGGAAAGGAGGCAGAGCATGGCGAGGCTGGGCTGTGCCACCGCATGGATGGAGGAGCCAGGTGTCCAGGGGAACACCAAGAAACGGCCTGTGTCTGCGCCACAGGGCTTGCTGTAAGGCAGCTTCATGGTGCAGACCTTGCATTTCATTGCATGGCTCTGCTGCTCCACCATCTGAGGTGACAACTCATGGAGTGGCGTGGACAGCTCTGGTCATCCAGGCTCAGAATGGAGAGCACCAAGTTGCGAGCAGGGTAGAGATACGTTCTTCAGTCACACGTCAAGTTTCTGCTCTCATGTTTTCATTTCTAGGTGTTCTTTGAAAAAGTGGTGGTGTCTAAAGTTGAAATCAATAAGCTCTCCCTCTCCCCATCCCACTTGTGTTGCCTGAGGCATTAGCTCCTGAGCTGTTTCTTCAGCAAGGGCTGTCTGTGTCCATGCAGACAACACAACTTAGGTTGTGGAAATTTTCTGGAGCATCTTTTCCTTCCAGGCTCTTTCGTAGACTTCATTCCTCCACTCCACATTATCTGCAGATGCTGGGTCTGTACGCAAATGCTGAGATAAGTGCCATTTTAGAGGAAAACTGAGAAAAACGCTGCCTGGTGCAGTGGGGCACTTCCAGTGCTGGAGATGTGGAGGTGGGATTCACAGCTGCCAGGTGGGGTGCAGCCCCAGATGGCAGGGGGAGAGCAGGTGTAAAAGCCATCTGGAGCTTCACCTCTCCTTTCTCTGAGTCACTCGCACACAGTGCTTCCACCCCTGCCAGCTCTGGGTGCGCAGGAAACTCTGCTTCTTAGTCATAATGATTTGAAACATTTCTGAGATACTTTGGGCTGCATGGGAGAGCTAAGTCATCTCAGAAACCAGAGTTTACTTCCTTTGGACACCTGTTTGTCCCTGATATTCTTACAAATATGGCACGGATAATACTAACTTCTGTAGGAGCTAGTTGTGATTCACAATGCATATTTTCTCACTGCATTCTTCACAGTGTGAGGATTGAAAGGTGGCAGTATCACAGATGATCCTGTTCTTGCAGTGTGCCGGATGCGTCCCATCCAGATAAGATGGGAATGAGGGTGGTGATCACTTATGGTGCCCTCACCCTCTGTGCTGGGGACCAGTCATAGCTTCTTTCAGTCTGCTTTCTTAGGCAACCTGGGGTCTGCTGGGATTTACTGGGCTCGGTATGGATTTTAGTCATATAACAAAAGGCAGTGTAGCAGGGACGGCTATGATAATACACGCCATGGGTGGCTTTAACTTGGAATAAAGACAGACGTGACATTTCTCCCAGGTTTGGAGGAACGAGCCCACCCTGTTGGAGAGGACACTAGAGAGGGCCAGGACCAAGGCAAAACCAAGACTTTGCACGATGTCTTTAGGAGAGCTGAACATAGCCATGGTTATTCCAGTGTGAAGCAACCACACATGATCACATCCTGAAAGGAGACACAGTTCTGCATATAGTGGGGAAACCAGCTTGCCTCTGAGGAAGCGAAAAAGGGAATACCGGGACAGCTTGGATGGGCCAGCAGCATCTGGGACCTATGCTATCTGCATGGAAAGGACCAGAGTTGAATGGTATCAGGCCCAGGACTGAATGGTGTAAACCCACATCAGAGGTCTTCTCTACGGTTCTCCATGTTTTTACTTTAAGGTCATAAGTTTTTCCCTTTAAAAGGTCGTAAGATTTTCCCTTCCAGATATGGGATAGGTAGTTGGAAATAGGACAGATAGAAAACACAAATTTATTACATCTTACCTGAGAGCAGATGAAAATTCTGCCTCTGCTGATAGATTTGGCAGAGACTTGGTCCCACCAGGTGAGGTGGCAGTGCAGAGCTGGTGAGAGCACTCATTGAAGCATGGCCTGGGATATCCATAGGATTTTCCTATGCCTATCCATAGGAAGCAGTGATAACTAGGTCAGCCTGAGAATAACCGCATGCCAAAGATGTGAGCAAAATTTATTACTCTTTTTATGCAAACCATTTTAAGGAGCATCTTTAACCTGTGCTGATAGGTAGGGAATACCAAGTCCTCATATCTGTGAACTACTGCTGCAGCTTGACTGCTGGATCAGGAAGATGTCACTGCTACAACCAGCTTACATTTTAAGATTTGGGCACAACAGTGAACTATGATAATATTTCTGCTTGAAGGGAAGTGGATATTTGGGCGCATGATTTGTTGCAGCAAAGGGTTTCACAGTAAAATTCATAACCACAGACTAGATAGCAGATGCAATTCAGCATTTGTAAATACGAAGTAATGTACACTGGCAAACAGCCCAGACCCTTACCTAAACAAACACAGTGATGAGCTCTAAATGAGCTATTGCCACTCAGCGAAGGGATCTGGGGGAATTTGTGGAGGGCTCTCTGAGAAGCTCTTCTGGATGCTGAACGATGGCAGGCAGAGCTGCAAGGGACAGAGCAGGACATCTAAACCTCTGCATAAATCCATGCTGCAGTTGCATCCCAGGTGTCATCCTCCCACCCCAACTGTGAGGAGAACCTGGAAAAGCTGCAGAGAAGTACAGCAAAAATGTCTGGAGTAACATTCATACAGTGACCTAGGGCTTGGAGAATACCTGAGAGAGTGGAAAGAAGGTTTCATAGTATGCTAAGGAGACAGGGAAATTCTGCCTCAGGCAGGCCCTGGGCCACTGTTTGCCTGAAGCTTGGAGGAGATGCCAAGGCAACCCTCACACCATTTAGTATTGCCTTTCCATATGCATCTGCTCCTGGCTACTGCGTAGGACCAGCCCAAACCAACCCTCCTTTGACTCAGTGCAGCTCTTCTCACATTCTTGCATTTTAACGAGGGCTTTTGTCTTTATTTCCTGGCCTCACAGGGCATTACTAGGCTATAATAATTCATATTAGTGTTACTGTTATACAGGGACCTAATGACTCCTCTATTTAAATCCCTTGATATTTTCCCCCATGAAGGTTTCTTGTGACCTTTTCTTTGAGATGCTTTCACACCTCCATGGCTTGCAGCAAGCCTTTGAAATTCAGGAGAAGAAAAACCCTCTGGCTAGAGAAGAGGCTTTTTTTTCTTCTTTTTTTCCCCCCCCTTTTTTTTGCCCTCATCAAATTTACATTCAAATCAACTGAAATAGAAACTCTAACCATCACCTTTTCCTTTCTCTCCTTGATGTTGCTGAAGGAAGTGCTGGCAAACCAGCAAAATTTTCCCTACCCAAATGTTGTTAGGCTAAACCGATACTGCTGCCAAAATGCGGGGAGCACTGGAGAGCCCCTGGCAGGGATGGGGAGCACCGCTGGCCGGGAGCTGCTTTGGCACCTGCCTGTGAAGGGATGGAGCTGCTCTGGTTAAGGTTTGTGCTGCACTCAGCTCACGTAATGAGTCGTGTAGCTCAGCCCTAAGCGATGCTGAAGAATCAGCATTCAAACCCCTCTGGAGATTTGTGAGGATGGATTCTAAGAATTGCACATGATATAACTTGCTTTTTACCTTCTTCCCTTAAAAATATCCCTGCAATATTAAGTCCAAGAATCACATTAAGGGAGTATGATTTAGGTGGAAAAGATGAACACCTAGAAGTTAGGAAATGGCACATCTATTGCCTCCATCTCCTGCCTGGATGCATTACGGAAATGACCTTTCATTTCTGACCGCATAGGATATTTTTTCTGCTGAAATCCTGTCTCATTCAGGGTAGAGGCTGGATATACCGAAAAGCAGGGCTGAAGCTGTGCTGCCAAAGGGAATGAAGAGCACCACAGTCCCAAAGGTTAATGGATCCGGATGCAGTCCCAGAGCATGTGGGATCAGAGACTGTACCTATAGAGGTGAGGGGTGGGGTTCAGGTGCCTAAACATTGCTGTCTGCTGCCATGTATATCACTTCACACCCAGCTCCAGCTGCTGGAAGAGCATAGGTCTCCCTGAGAAGCTGCATCAAATCTGTCAGCACTCGTGGTGTTGTCTCAGACCCTCAGGGTGTCTAAAAGAGAATTAGTCACCTATTTTTAGGCAGATGGGATGTGGCACTGGAACAGGGCATAGGTGCTTTGGTGAGAGCTGGGACTGAGCTCCAGTAACAGCCTGTGGAAATGGAGCTGACCCAGGCAGCCAAGCCTGGGGAGCAATTTGGTGCCCCGGAGCAGGCACGCTCACTTGCTCCAGCGACCACGCTGACTATTTGCATTGAGCGGGGTGCCTGACACCCCAGCGTCCCCATGGAGCTGCAGATATGCCACAAGACCTGCAGCAGCCCCAAAAACTTCTGCTGCTGGGTGGCTGCCCAAGGATGCTTGCACGGCGGTGGGCACCTGGGTGCTGAGAGCTGCCCTGGGTCTGCGCTTCCCCAGAGCTGTAACACTGGGTTCTTCTCCCAGGTGCTTGCATGGTGGCAGAGCATCACTCCTGTCCTCTCCTTCTCACCCAAAAGCCGCTCCAGCTGCACCATCATGAACCAGCCTTCCTCTCTGCAGTGGAGGGAGGGAGAGAAACTCCAGCCTGGGGTGAGACTCGTTCAAACCAACTCTTCCTCCTCATTTGCCTTCAACTTGAAATGCATGAAAGTGCTGCCCTCCGTCCTTCTGGCAAACACACGCTCACACACACAGACCCACCTTTGGCCACAGGACAAAGCAGCAGACATTGAAGCTGCTTTGCAGAGTCTCTTTCAAAGCCATGTGCTGAATTTCAAACAATATCCTTTCAGAATAAGGAATTAAGCAGCTATAGTGTCTCCCATACTATAAACAAAGACAAAATGCTGTGTGCATCAGCAAAAGGCTTTGTATTGTAAAGTACTCCCTTTATGTCCAACCAGGAGAGAATTCAAATGATTATTGACCCTCCACTGTAGGAAAGCCGCATTATAATATCTCCAAATCAATAGAGACAAGTGCAGAGCGGCAGAGAAAGGCCACGGCTCTGCAAACTGCAGAAAATTGCATTTTGCTTTGGCCTCTTAAAAAGTTTGCAAAGCATCTATTAGAGGCCCCCGGAGCCTTTTCTTTCTAATTGCCATGTTTGACAATGCGATCGCACAGGGGACTAGCGGAAAGACAGATAATGGACCCACTTTAATTGCTTCCCAGTTCCATGAGTCATAACACTTCTGAGATGGCAAAGGGGAAGTGCGGCAGTTTGACTGAAGGAGGTTTCTGGCTTTTAAGAAAGCTCTGGAGGAACAAATGCTAAACTCAAAGCCAAAGTCTTGGAGACTGAAGGTTCCAGGTACTGGATTTTCTTTCATCTTTTGCTTTTAACTGGAACTACCCAGTTAAGTTTTAATCATGTTCTGGAAGGGGTAGGAATGGCTTCTTATCTGAGAGATGAGGGACCTTTCTTCCCAAGCCAGCACCCACTGGGAGCCCTCAGCATCTTGGTGCCTCCCAAGAGGAGCAGAAGCCCATGACACTCACACTATTTCTGGCATGTGTTGAGCTGCATCTGCATGATCTTTGCCTGGCCACCCTTTGAAGATCTTGATCGTACCCCTCTGATTTGTGCCAAGGGAAATAAGCTGCAATGTGGTGTACGGGACAGTATACAGGCTCTGGGCGCTGCCAGGACATGTCCCAGCCTCTCCATAGATGGACTGGCTCGCCTGGATGTTGCCTTCACCTCAACTGAACAAGTCCTTGGACATGGTGGTTGTGAAGGAGGGGAGGAGGATGGAAGGGAGGGGGTCATTGAAAAGGATGGTGGAGAGGAGAACAGAAGAAGGTGGAGTGCCTAGTTTTGTGCCAGGGTGCCTGGCTGATAGGTGTTGGGGTGCCTGGTTCCTGTATACACCTCTGCAATACAGCCCCCAGAGCAGTGCTCAGCATCTTCCCCTGCGTTGTGGCCCTAGCCCCGTGTGAGAGCTTGAGGCTCAATGAGGTGACGACGCTCCACTTCAGCATACAGGGGCTTGGCTCTGGGCTTTGTGCTATGACATTGGTCACCAAAACAGGTGCCTGTTTTCAGCTGACAGGCTCCAGCTCTGGGGACACAGGACAGAGATACTACTGGCCTGTCTCAATCTTGCAGGCCTTGGTCTGGAGTTAGACATTACCTGAAAAAATGGGGTATATTCCAGGCAGACGGGAACAAGCTCTGCTATGCTTCAAAGCATCTTAAAACTGTGCGGCTGTGTTAAAAGGGCTTGATGCCAGGTCTTAGCAGCCTTCCTGTCCTAGGAGTCTGTCTTGTGCTCATCTGTGTCCTAAAGTGGTCACTTGGCACCTGGTCAGACAAAGCAAGGTAGTATTTGCCTGGAACTGGATGGATGAAGCCATCCTGCTGCAAGGTCTGGGTGGCTCATGCCACTTGGTGGCCACTGTGGGCTGGGACACACTGAGCACAGTTCCTGGTTGAACACCAGGGATGGAGAAAAGCAGGGGAAGGCCAAGGCATGGTCCCTGTGGTCTCTGCCACAGCACACCCCAGTCTGGCTCAGGAAGAAAGGGTCGCCTTGACTTCTCATGGCTGGCTGTGCACTGCACCCACTTCTCCACTTGCTTCAGGCCCTCTGCTGACCGAGGACCCTCTGACAACTGCGGCGTGCTGAGCTTTGTCACAGATCAGTCAGGACATAGTTGGGTTGCACTAACTGGAGAAAAGCTTTGGGAAATGACTGACAGTAACTGTCTCCGCTGGAAGGAGCTAATCCGAGCAGCTCATGAACACCAGGTCCCTAATTAAAGCACACAGGCTATCCCTGCCTGTAATTAATTCCCCTACACTGCTCCACTGGCAGCCAGCTCTCAGTGCCACTGACTCACAGCTCCCGGCAGCCTCACAGGCATCAGCAGAGGAAGAAAAGCCACGGTTCGGAGTGGGGCAGGATTTGCCCCCTCCCTTCTGCTCCTCCATGCTGGGGAGGAGCTGCAGCATGCTGTTGCCCTGAACACCCCCGGATGCTGGGACAGGACCCCTGTCCATGGGAAAGAGCTGGCGGTGTGCGCCCAGGGCACAAACGACGGCGTGACCCGGAGGGTGTGAGAGCACGCGGTCAGGAGCGGGTGGCGCAGGGCAGGGTGGTGTTCATACACATGGCTTGTTCTCTGCCGCCCGCCTCATGTTCCCTCTTTCTCTCCCCGTGTACACACATAGTTACTATGCACTTTCCTCCCCTGGCTGGAGCTGGAGCTGTAGCGTTGTCGTCGTGATTCCTCTCCCATAGGAATGGTTCTGTGCATTCGCTCCACCGTGAGCGTGTCACATCGTTATAAGGCGTGTGGCATGCATCTGGGTTGTAGCTGGATTTCCCCCAAGCAGGCTGCAGCCCCTGTGGTATTGCCAGGGCAGGGAGGAGCATCTGGCAGGAGCCTGCAGCTGTTTCTGCATCCCGGGTGCTGTTCTGCTGGAGTGGGTGGCGTTGCGTAGAGAGGTCAATCCCATTGCTCCAGTGCCACCCTGCCCCCCCCATCTGAATCACAACACTGAAGGAGGAAACTCCAGAAAGCCCCTGTTTCTCTGGCTACAGGTTTTTCTTAACAGCTGGAGAGTAATAGTGCTGGTCAGAGAGTTGCCAGCATTGTTTTAATTTCCCAGGAGGCTCCACTTGGTGTGACACATCTCCAGCTGGGAATTTCTGTTGTCTCGTGTTACTTTGCTCCATACAATGGGACGTGATATGTCAAAACATGACAAGCCAGCCAGAATGTGTCATAATACTGCACTCCACACACTGCCTTCCAGGGATGCTCAGCAACTAATAATATCAGGCTCAAATTATCTCTGCATGCTGAGCTGTTATGTTTTCTCCCATGTGGACTATGATATATAGGAGTCTCCCACCTATGTTGGCCCATTGGATCATCACAGATTTATTAGCTGCACATGGTGAATTATTTTGACTAGATTAAAACTCAGGCCTGGGATCCCAGCCTGTTACTGCAGAAAAGCGACTTTCCCGCCTTGGCTTCTCCAAAACCTTTGTTATTGCTTCAGTAAACATTTTGGTGAGATTTCCGTATGATTTACTCCTTTGTCGTCAGTATTTGAAGTTGCTACTTCACCGCAGAGATGGTTTGACTTCGTTAGCTTTGCAATTGCCTTTCAGGCTTTTTGTTGAGATGCAGCTGCTGTCTTCGGAATTTGGCCCCGCAGGAGCCAGGGTGCTGCACCATGCACACACTGGCTGGGAGCAGCAGGGCTCTCTCCAGTCACCCCAGTTTGCCCCATTCTGCATCGCTGCCTCTTTCTGCCTGACTTTTTGAACTCTGCTGTTTTTCCTTAAGGTGTAATGAGGCATCAACATGCCTGCACAACATTTTCAGTCTTTCAAGGAAGGAAAAACCTCCACAGCAGCAAAGAGGGAAAGCCGCTGTTTGTCCCTGGACTGGGGATCCCCAGTGATGGGGAGGAACGTGTCCTTTTGGCAAAGGCGCTGTGATGAGCTGGGAAGCAGACGCACGTGTCCCTTCTTGCACGTGGTATTTCACAAATGGAGCCTCCCGCTGCTACAGTTGCTGCCTGTTCATTTTAGCTCCTGCATGCAGTTTAGAGGGAGCAATCTAACTAATTACTTGCTGCTAATTGCTGGTAAAGCACTGCTGAAACTGCCTCTCTTCCCTGCCTTCCTCACCGTGGGTAGGAAACAGCAGGTCTCTGGGGGTGTCAGCTGGAGGTTCACGCTCCCTCCCAGGTCCCCTCGCAGAAGATGACGCTGGCTGCACAGCCCCTGCCCATCTCTGCCCATCCTCCAGGCCCTTTCTCAGCATCCCAGCTGGGGCTGGTGAATTTGGTGGATCAAAATGCTTCCTTGCAATTCCTGTGCAGCCCAGCTCCTCAGGAAATGAGTGGTCATCACCATGGGAAAAATGGTCCTCTCAGGCTCTTCAATCCTGGTGGGCTGCCTGCATGCTTGGGACACACAAAACATACTTCTACATGGCAAACTTTGAGGAATCCCTGAATCATGCCTTGCACATGGTTTTCTCCAACAACAGTACTGACCTCTGTGGAAAAAACCTGTTGTTTTCTCCTCTTCATTGGTGGCTGCACGGTTTCAAAGGGAAAAAGGAGAGAGAGGAAGGGAAGCGAGAATATGTGGCATAAAGGTATGACTGAGAGAAGGAAAGGATGCTCTTGTCCCCAGGACCTCTACAGGCAGATCTGACCTGTAAGTTATTCTGGGAATCCCTCACAGTTATTTACTACAGGAAGACCAGATCAGTCAGAAATTATTCATGGAAAGTCACAAAAGCCACATATCCATCTTTTGCGTGCCATCTGGGGATACCTGCTTGTTTTGAAGAGCTGTTCAATGATCCTGAAAAGCAAGGAGCTGGTGGCACTGCTGGAATGGGACGCAGAGTTGCCTAACCCCACAGTTAGGCAGGTGCTTTCCCATAGGCTGAGCTGTGTTAGACATGCCTGTGGCAGAGACGAATGCCCCCCAGGGGATGGCCCCTTTGCTCAGTGGTAAACTCTTTGGAACAGGCCTTGTGTGAGATGCGCATCCAGGACCCACAATGCAAATGTATAATGATGATCGCTCTCTTTTGCCACCAAAGTCAGAGGCTTCCCAAGTGTGAAAGGCTGAGTTTGTGCTCAGACTTTGTCCCTACAAAAGTATATTGATTTTAGCTATTGTGTTGTGTGGTAGAGCATTTTTAATTCTGCATTTTAATTGTTTGGCTCCCCTGGCATATGTTGTTTGTGGTTAGTGGCAACACTTAGAAGGGTGATTTTCAGGCTCATCTATTAGTTGCAAAGAAAAGTGCTCTCCCATGACCCTGGCTAATTTGCATACTATTTCTGTTATCCTTTAGGAAGCAAACTGCTGATTTTGGTGCTTTGCTTGAACATCCAGTCAGAAGTGGAGTCTTGCCCCGGGGCGTGTGTATGCTACAGTGAACCGAAGATTACAATAAGTTGTCAGCAGCAAGGACTGACAGCAATCCCCACTGAGATACCCATCCAGAGCCAGCGCATCTTCTTGCACAACAACAAGATAACCCTTGTGAGGTCCACCAGCTTCACCTCCTGTCGCAACATGACGATCCTTTGGATCCACTCCAACAACATCAGCCTCATTGAGCCTGGAGCCTTCTATGGGCTCAACAAACTGGAGGAGTTGGATCTCAGCGACAACACGAACCTGAAATATATCAACCCTGTCACTTTCCGGGGTCTTGTTCACCTCCATACCTTACACCTGGATCGCTGTGGGCTCCTGGAGCTCTCCACAGGGCTTTTTCGAGGGTTGTTCTCCTTGCAATATCTCTACCTTCAGGATAATAATCTGCAGAACCTGCTGGATGACACCTTCATAGATCTCGCAAACCTCACCTATCTGTTTTTGCACGGTAACAAAATCAAGAGCTTGTCGGAGAACGTCTTTCGCGGGCTAATCAACCTCGACCGGCTGCTTCTGCACCAGAACAGAGTCAGCCTGGTTCACCGCCGAGCTTTCCACGACCTCGGCAAAGTGATGACCTTGTATCTGTTTAACAACAACCTGACCGTGCTGACGGGGGAAACCATGGCTCCCCTGGTGTCGCTGCAGTACCTGCGCCTGAACGGCAACCAGTGGATCTGCGACTGCCAGGCTCGGTCTCTCTGGAATTGGTTTAAGCAGTTTAAAGGCTCGTCCTCAGAGCTGGAGTGCCACCTTCCCCCCCGCTTGGCAGGGAGAGACCTCAAAAGGCTGCAGAGCGCCGACTTGGAAGGATGCGTCGACTCCTTCAACCAGATACGAACAAGTGTTTTTAGCACTAAGACCAGATCTGGTAAACTGCCAACAGGGCTCCCCCCTCTCGGTTCCCACGATGGCTCCTCAAAGTGCTGCCAGCCAGAAACAGATAAATCTTTTATTTACGAAGCTAAAGGCAAGGCAGGTCCTTCTTCCCACAGCAGCCGGCCATCCTCCAACAACCACCTCAAGGATAAGGAGAACATGTCCAAACCCAAGTACGTTGAGACGGACCCTTCCAAAAATGGCAGCAACAAGCATATAAACGATTCCCCATTTGGGACCTTCCCCAGCATTGTAGACCCACCATTGACCAAGTTGAGACCAGAATTTCTAGAGCCTATTGAATCTTCCACAGTCCCAACCAAAAAGAGGCAGGGCTGCTCTAAAAAGAACAAATCTAAGGCCCAGTGCCGCCTCACCCAGCAAGGAAACAGCTCCACGTTACAGCTCAGCCTAAGCCTTTTGATCCCCCCCTTGGTGTGGAGCTTACTGTTATTCTGCTAAAATTAACTCTTTTCCTGGGTTGATGACACTTTAATACTAGACTTTTGCTGACCTCCGTAAATGTTGCAAACAAAGCAAAACTACCATCCACCCTGAGAAAGCTTTGTTACACAAAAGTTAACTGGATGCCTTTATAAAAAAACCACAAAAACAAAAAACAAAAAAGACAAACACCAAGATGTACATAATTTATTTGTCCTGAAACCTGTGAATTATACCTTTGGTCTTCGGAACTGCACTTGCCCACAAAGCAGCTTTTGCTACAGCAGATGGTAAAGAAATATGGTTTATTTACAGGAGAAAAAAAAGTGTAAGAAATGCTCTGAAAAGAATGTCTGAAATCTGTTTGTAACTTGACATCACACTGAACAATATTGCAGGTTCCCATTTGCAGAGGTAATGAATTTGATGCTGTTTTAATCCTATGTTTATGAATATTGCAGTTTTTCCGTATTCATTCCATCACACCATGTTTACGGGCAGCATTTGTTAAAGAATGCTACCTTTTCCTTCACAAGATTGCAGTATATATAGATATGCATTTTATTTTACTTGTGTACAAGTATACAAAAGATATAAAATAAAGATTTCTTTTTCCTACATGGTTGTCATCTGCAAGGGGTGAAGTATGCTAACCAGCTAAAAAGCTGAAAAATTAAAAGGGTGTTGAGTAATCCCTGATCTGAAGGCATTTAACACAACAGTAATAAATAAGACATACTCGTCACGGTTATGCAAGCTTTAACTGGTGCCAGCAAAAGGTTTCCTTGCACAAAACACACACTGCTGATGCTCCTGTTTCCCATGCACTCGCCCCAAATCATTCATATTTCAGGATGCTCAGAATATCAGGAAACGTCAGCCCTTGGAGCTGAGGATGCAGGTAGAGAAACATCAGTAAGCAATCCCAAGAAGTCCGGCAGGGCCATTTTCCCTCTTATATGCACAGATAATTCAGCTCTGTGATTAGCGAACCAGAAGGTGATTACAGAGTGGAGCAGCACTCAGGCTTGGATTGATGGAATAGGGTGTATGTCCCCAAACATGCAGCTCCTGGCCTTGCAGCTCAGGATGGCTGCCCTGGAGAGCTGGTGTGCATTCCCAGCTCTGCCACCAGTGCCTCATGCAGTCACTGTGCAAGTGACTTCACCTTCTGTATGACCCCCATCTTTGACCTCAGGATGCTGTGAAAATTAAACCACTGGTATCTGGGTGCCCCAGCACCACACAGTGGGATGTAAAGCGCCTGCCTAGATCCAGCTGTGTTATCCTCGTGCTGCTGACAGCCCCCTGAGCACTCTGCATGTACTCCAGGTTATGGCAGAGTTTGTCAGGAGGTTGCTTTTCTTTATTAAACTATAGATTTTGTTCTGTGCTCCTCTTTTCAGGAGGACTGTTGAGATATTGAGGTCTGTGCATGCAAGACCAGCCTGTCACATGCAGGTGGGCCAGAGAAGAGCAGGAGCAGTGTCATGGGTGTAGCAAGGTCCTGGGAACATGCACTAGAGGAATATGTGTGCAAGTCAAGCTGAGGGTGGCCAAGCTGCACCGGCACCATTCGGCTCACAGCACTGGGACTGGTGCTCAGCTGCACAGAACAACCACAGCTGGAGGAGGAGGGACCATCACAAGCCAGGAGTGAAGGGCATCAGCAGGGCCATGACTTAGTGCCAGCTAAGGTCTCTAGGCTTGATGGCTCACGAGGAGAGAACAGTGACCATGAGAAGGAGCAGGGGCGGATGCGTGGATGGCTCTCATTCCAGAAAGACTGCGATGCTGCAAGCTGGGCAGCCAGCATGGCACTATCTGAGACCTACCTGCAACAGCTTCACAAGGCGTTGCTGGGTATTTCCTACCTCTGCCACTGCCAGTTTCCACCTCTGAGAGTGATAGGTAGGGCCATGCCCAAACTGTTGCATTTGTGACCTGTCTTCTCCAAATACATCACCAGGGCTGCCAAAAAGATGTGGCATAGACCCGTACTGGTGAACAGCTCAGTCTTGGCACTGAGGTGGGACTGGTCTGCCAGTACCAGCTGTATCACTGGGCAGGAGGCGCTGTGCAGCGTGGCTCTGGGATCCCAGCATATCTGACTGCTGCCATCCCAGCTCCATGACCAGACCAGCCTCTGCAGAGGAGCCAGACGTGTTTCTGTGCAGATTCGTTGTCCTGCCCAAAAGATGAAGCAAAAAGTCAGTGTTGTGTCCTGGGAGTCCTAACTGCCTTGGTAAGCCAGACAGAGCCTTGACAATCCCAATGCCTGCATGCATGCCCAGTTTGGGCACAGGTGAGAGATCAGTACATAACCAGCTGCTTTCTGCCATACTGACTAGGATTTTTCCCCTTCATGCCAGTGCTGAAGGATTTTCTGAGGTCCTGCTTGCCCAAGGCGGGCCCTGACCTCTCCTACTCGTCAAAAAGCATCATTCAGTCTTAAGGGATTCAAATCTACACCTGAAGCTGGAGCACAGTAGCAGAGAACAGCTTAGCTTGCCATGGCCACAGGGTCAGCACCACTCCACAGCCCATAGAAAAGCCAGAAGAAGAATTGCTGAATGCTGTGACAGGTTACTGTGGAAAGCCCTATTTTGGCCATAGTTTCAGGGCACACAGCATGTCTCCCTTGTACAGTAGTTAGTGAGTCTTGTGGTCAAAATACTTGGACCAATGCCCACAGGTCTATGGTCTTGAGGAAATCAGATAAGCCTGAGCAAATAAAGAATGGCTACACGCTGTGACATTTCCTCAACTGAATAGGCCCTGAACAGAGCTGAGATTTGGGCTTGTCCATGCCCAAATCAGTATCGCAGGGAGTCTGGCTTTGATGCTCCCTGTGGTTAATACGAAGCAGACTGGCACATTACTGTCACTCATCCTGAATGGACTAGGAGTCACTTTATGCCAACCCAGTGACACTCTTCCTGCTTTCTAGAGCTTGACTCTGCTGTGCTTTCAGTGGCTCCTAGGACTATATGTTGGCCACAAGCCCAGAAGAGTCCCTTGTGCTAATTTCCTAGATTTCCTGCTGTCCAGATGCCAATTTCTGTGTTTACAGGCACTAGAAGGCCGTTTGAATGACAAATTCTTGAAGAAGGGGATGCAGTGGGCAGCAGGAACACCTGCTAGAGGTTGGAAGAGGCAAAGGGTAAGCTCTGGCATTGATGAGGGTAGGAAGGGTTTGGGGACTTCAAAGCAAGGCAGTTTCCCTTCTGCTTTGTGCTTTGCTGGGGTTGGAAAATGTTTTCCAGATCTTCCGAGACTTTTTTGCACTCAGATGTCACTGAGTTAAATGGGATTTACCCAGCAGGACTCAGGACCTTGTTGACTGTTCCCCATCTCATGATACTTTCTTTCTCTTCCTTTCTCACTGTGCAAGTCACAGACAATTTTCTGCTTGTGTTCTTGATGCCAGGAGTGAAATAAAATTTTAAAAGTTAAGAGCAAGGAGCCAGAATGGCTCTGGATGGATGAGGGATGCTGTCCAGACTGTCCTGGGAAGAATGAGCAGAGTGCAGAGCTCTGCACAGCTCAGCGCAGTGTCCCCTATGCCGTGGCACCATGCAGACGTTTGATGATGCAGTGCCCATTATTGAAGATGCAGTAAAAACACAGGCCTTCAAGCAGTGGTGGAAAGACATTGTGGTCATGCTTGCTTCTCTGACAGAATTTACATCCGCAGATCCACACTGATCCTTTGCTGCCAGCTCCACACTTGTCCATGCAACAGGCAGAACCAGTACAAAAAAGAAAAACACTTTTTCAAGGTTTTCAGGTCTGCCTGTAAGCAATGTTGGGCTCCAAGCTACCCAAGGAGATGATTCTGCCTCCCCTTGTCATGGTAACATGTGAAGTGTATTTATCATCTGCCCCCTCCCTCCATCTTCCTCTCCTCATGCAAAGGGCAGGGAGACAGGACTGCATCTCTGCCTATGGCTGAGGCAGTGCAGTCCAAAAGCATGTATCCCCAGGTGGTGACTTTTCCCATCCTAAATGAGGTACAGGCATCATGAGCTTCGCTCCAGAGGTCCCCATCTCTCTCTACCATGCTGCCAAGTGGACACATTTTATGTAAAAGTGATTTCATCAAACTGGTTTTGAAAGCTTGCTTTTTCTTTTTTAATGGATAACTGTGATTCATTGAGATCAAAACTTTACACAGGGATGCTGTGGCTTTGACGCCATTTCCATCAGCAAGATCTTTTCAATCAAAGCCAGGGAGGAAGAGAGGGATAATGCAGTGCGAAAAAAATACCACTAATGGCCCGGTTCATAAGAAATCCTAGGTGTTGACTGGAAAGGACTCAGATGCTCTGATGCATGGAGCTCAAGCAGTTCTAGTGTAAGCTGCAGATTCCTGACTTTCCTCACTGAAAGCTGAGGGTTCCTCACTTTCCCTGCCCATCCCCTACAAGCCCTTAAAAGATGAAATTGTCTGGGTCTGTGCATTTGAAGTCCCTCTCAGGGCTGGGTCTGAAACTCATCACTACAGCTGCTGGGTCAGCCCTGCTGGAAACACATCAGCAGATTACCAGGAGAGGCTGGGAGCAGGGCAGGACCCAGCCCAAGCTGGCTGTGGTGTGGCACTGGGCCTCGCCAGCTTTGCTCTCTGCCCGCTGTGCACAGCAGACTGCGTTCCCAGCAGTGCAGGGGTTGTGAGAGAAGTGCAATGGCCTGAGGGAAACAACTTCAGAGCTAGTGGTGTTTCTTGGCTTCAGGCTTTAGGAGTCTACAGGTGCCTCAAATGTGTTTGTGGCTTTTTTTTCCTGGATGTGCAAGTTGCCTTTGCCTCTCCTGCCCTTCCCCTGAGACAGAGGACTTCCATTTGCAATCTGGTCCTCCAGACAGCAGCACTGTGACTCTCCGACTCCTAAAAAGCATTACTCAGGTCCCCAGACTGAAATCAGCCAAAACACCTGGGGCTTCTTAATGAAGCTCATCTCGGTTCTGCTCAGCTGCAGATTCAGAGACCACGTTTCCAAGCTTTTCTCATCTGAGACTGAAGTCTCCCCACTACTCTGAGTAAGGGAACCATCAGCGAAGCACAGATCTCACCAGACTCAGGACAGCACTGTGAGAGCTGGCAGTGCTGTGTCAGGGACTGGAACCTGCTCCTGGCAGCAGGGTCTGCAGTTACCTGTCTGTGAGGACAAGAACCTGCTGGTAACCCTGACCCTGGGCTGCAGACAGAGGGCATCTCTGCCCCATCTTGCCCCAGCAGCTCATGGAAGATCATGGGGCAAATGCCCAGCTGCCTGGGACTCCACAGGGCTGAGATCTCTGCTCCTAAACAGGATCTCCTACACCTGAGGAAGTGGTGTTTCCTAATCTCCCTGCTCTGACACAGAGAAAATCATTGGAGTTGCTGAATTCTGCTATACACAGACATGATGCTCAGAAATAATAAAGGCTGGAAGGATTTCTAAGTCCAAGCTGTGTTTCTGGATTAGTTTTCTATCATTAGACGCTGACGGAGAAGAGCTATTGCCATTCTCCCTCCCTCTCAAAATCAGAAAATGAGAAAAAAACCCAGAGTCATTGAGCGATGCGGGTGGGCAGGAGAACAGAGAACAGGCAAGAGAGACAAAGGTTTCTTAGGGATAGTATTAGACCACGGTGCTGTGATTGCTGACGGGGAGCTCTGGAGATAGCATGAACTCTGTGTGTGATAGTGAGGGCCAGGAATCTGTGAAATCAGGCAAGGACCTTCCCTATAAAGCCAAACCCAAACATTTGAATCTGGCTATTGAAGAAACACTAGAGACCCCTTGATTTGTGCCGTAACTAGGGCACTGCATGGTGAAATGCTGAGACAGGTGAGACTTAACGGAATTGCTTCCCAGGGCATCTATGTATAGGGAAAATTGAGATTTGGCAAAGGAGAGGCATGATGAAAATAAAGGTATACACTACCCACTCACTAAACCATGAGGCACGTCAAATCTTGAAATGACCCACCTTCAGTGCAGTTTGAGAGACTTGTTCTAGGTCAGCAGGTACCAAAAAGACCCAGCTGTCATCAAGCATAAAAACAGTAATGTCTTTTGGGATGAAATCATAGCTTTTGATAGGCTTCCTCACTCCGCATGGCACCGACACAGGCGCGCTAGCTGGGATGAGTCACGGGCTGGGCTCCTTCGCAGCGTTGCGGTTGTGGGTGGCTCCATCTGCAGTGGTTTACTTGTGTCAGGGTCCATCTGCAGTAGTTTATTTGTGGGTCAGGTCTGCTGGCACGGGTTTGCTCATGGCTCTGCTCCTTTGTGGTGGTGTGGTTGTACCTGGCTCCCACTTGCACTTGTTCTGCGGCTGAGTTTGAGTATTATCGCTTGGATTTAAAGCAGAAAGGGAATGACTGCAAAATTTGGTATGAGGAGGAAGTGCTGGACTTCGTGATGCAAGTGGGTAGCTAACATTACAGTGAAGATGTATCCTTTGGCTGGCTCTTGTCAGTGGGGTTTAAACCAATGCTCCTGCAACTCATTGCACACATGTCTGCTGCTGCCTGAGCTGTAAGATGCTGCTCTGCTTTCTGCACCAGCCTCTCCAGGGCAGTTAGATCCAGCATCTGTAGAGAAGGACCAAGATCTTCATGGCATGGAGAGCTGGTGTGGCCCAGGAGCACAGCAGCGTCTCTCACCAGATCTGCTGCGTGATCCCTCCCATCATCCCAGTGGCTGGGGATCCTCCCTGCTCCCTGTGAGCAGGAAGGTGCATTGTGCGCCAGCATGTCTGTGTCTGGGAGGAGTGGCACGGCATCTTTCTTTAGCAGCACCCACCATGGACAGTCTCCGAACACACATGGAGCTGCCTCCCCCAGGCCCCTAGACATCAGTCTCCACATCATGGCCTTGCCCTGCTAGAGGAACTCTGTGTTTAGCCTCGAGCCTTGGGATAAAGCAACAGAGACAGCTCTGGCTGAGCTGCAACCTCCATCAGTGTCACGAACACAATATGAGACCTTGGGTGAGTCATGTAACCTCTATCCCAGCACCCATCTGCGAGCGGAGGGGCTGATGGCAGGAGACTGTGCTGCCTCTTCACACTGCTCCGAGCTTCTCCTTCAGCAGAGGAAGGGCAGGATGCTCCACTGCCTTTTGTTTTCACTGGAGCAAAGCCCTGGAGTAGGCTGACAGAGGACTCTTATTTAGCTGCACAGTTGCTAAATAAGGGCAGAGCTGCTCTTTTCTCCCCCGGTATTTCCATTCAAACCGCAACAACAGCAGCAGCAGGAGCAGCCGCTCCCATGGAATATTTATAAGTTGTTTGCAGAAATGTCAAGAAGAGCCAGTGGTTGTATTAACACACTCTCAGAGCAGCAGTCTTGGAAAGTTATCTTATGCGATTCTTAGTCAAAGTGCTTTATGTAATAGTTACAAGCGCTTACAAATCCCAGTGACATTTTCTTGTTTCTTGACAAACAGTCGTTCAGTGTCTTGACACTGAGACAGGAATCAATCACTTCTGCTCATTCATTAGCTGTCTCCATCCTCCCCTCCGCCCCACAGTGAAATTAACACCGGGTTACCTGGAAGGCTCAGTCCCTTTCTGCATGACAATTAGAGACCGAGCTCAAAGAAGACGCATCAAGGCTGGATAACAGCCACGTCCTCACCCTGCGATATCAGACATTCATGCAGATTTCAAGTTGACTTCAAGATGCAGAGACTAAATGTTCCCATTTTCTTTGGGTCATAAATGTTGAAACTATAACAAGGTTTCCAAGTGAGATTATTAAATTCTGTATTTTGCTAAATGGTTTTTTTTTTTTGCTCCTCACTGCCCCTTCCTTGCTATCGGACTGACCTTGCTAGGACTGTGGGGATGAGGCTGGTGGAGATGAAGGGTGATGAAGGGAAAGCAGCTTTAAGTCTCCCAGACAAGGAGGTCTGGGGATGCACTCATATGCACAACTAATTTCTGTGAGTTAGAGGAGGAGGTGGAAAGTACACTGGGATGTTTAAATTTACTGTGTACGTTTTGAGGCTGTATGTCACTTTCAGGAGTGTTTCCAGCAATGGAGAACACTGGAGGGGTTCAATACCAAGGTCCTCCGTACTCCACGTGGGTAAGTTCTTGCAGCTTTGTTGGTTTGGTTGGACCTGGGAAGTTCTTCGGTCTTTGACCGAATTGTTTTAGTCCAACTTTTGTAATCTGGAAAGAGCAGGAATATTTTGGTGCAGTCGGAGGAGCATTCAGCTTCTGATTAATTTCCACCGTCGGGTTATATGAGTTATTTCTATCAGAGTCGCAGTCTTTGCATGGTGATGGTTTTGGTTTAATATTTATTATTTTCAACCAGAGAGTGAAACAGGGGCCATCCCAGAAGGAATGCATGTTTGTGGGGAAATAATCTGCTTTCTCCTGCCAGAGTGGGCTAATAGTTCTGTGAAGGAGAAAAACGTGACACATAGACATCCCATTTTCCATTGTGTGTTTCTATATCACTAGTGTAGCTCATATATCTTGCCAGGCCCTGACCTAACTAGTAGGCATTAATGGACCTGACTAGCCTTGTTTAGGGTTTCCACCCAAACCGTGGGCCCCGGAGCTCTATTTATGTTCAGCCTGGTGCCTTCAGGAGCTGTGCAGAGGAGCGCTGGTCTACAGCTCAGCCATAGTCACGTTCCTGCCTGGCTACGGAGTCCTGCTGCTCTGGACCACAGCTACAGGCTGTTTTCATGGCTTGACCTCGGATCTGCCTCATCACTATGGACCTGCTTGGTGATCACTGGACGACTGCATTGACTTCTTGCCTTCACCTTGGATCTGCTTCATTGCTGTGACGTGGACTTACGATGTGGACTCTTGGCTGGACCTGGCCACCATCTCTTGGTCTTGTTCCCTCACTCAGGCCCTGTGGGACAGGCTGTGGGTGGTGGGGCCCCTTCCAGCCGTGGGATCTCACTCAGCTCCTGTCTTGCCGTTCCTGAGGGAGCAGCCCTGCTCTTGCTGCTCTCTGACACATCTCATTAAATCACAAACCTTACAGACACCAGCTGCATGATGAGAAAGGGCCAGCAGAACAAAAGGCAACCCAGGTGGCCTGAAGCTTATCTAAGGTATGACCCCCACCCTCTCCAGAGTCACTACATTTTGCTGCTTACAAAACCTCTTGTGGGGTTGGAACAATGCATGTATGTATAAGGGGTGTCTGGTGAAGCTTTGTACTTTCCAGGTCCTTTCTGGTTTGCTTGAAAAAAATGAGGAGGAGGGTGGGCTCCAAACCCTGTACCAAAGACTGGGAAGGAAGCATCTGCTGTGCCCAGGGGTTGTCATAGTGAAGCTGAGTGACACATAATAATGATGAATTCAGAAACTTTCACCTTGATTTCTCTGCCTATTTGAGCTTTGAAGTGAGCCTCTAATATTATGTTAGCAGTTTATTGTGTGTGCTTCATTAAAAATACATCACAGACTTTTTTGAGCTAGAAGGGACGCAAATTAGGTCATCTAGCCCAGCCTCCCGCTGTTCTGCCAGGACTCTGATCTCGCTAATGACTCCAGCCCAGCCCTGACAGGTGCTCGTCTGGCTGCCAATTGAAGCTCTCGGCTGACAGGGGGGAACCAGGCTCCGTCTGAGATTATTTCACTTTTTAAAAAGTTTCAGGCTTGTTAAATGGGATTTTATTTCATGTTCCAATACATCCGCCTGGCCAGTGCTTGCGCTGTAAGGAGAGCAGCTTTGTCTCTGATGTTGTGCTCCCCTCCGTGCTTTGGGCTGGGCAGATTTGGCCGCCACTGCAGAGCAATGCAGGCATAGTCATGTGTGACACGGGAGCTGCTCACCGGTGGGAGGTGTTCTCGAATGCATCTCCACAGCTGAGGAAACTTTGGTGGCAAGGAAAAGGTACAGCACAGACAGGATTGCTCACTGACCATGGTTGTAGTGGTGTTTTCTTCGTGGTCTGTACACAGCCCTTTTCCAGCTTTGCTTTCCCCCGTGCCTGTTCCCTGGACTTCCCTTGGCCACTTCTCTGGGGTAGCGGGGCAAGCAGAAGTGTAAGGTTCAGCACTATTGAGGGAAGAAAAATCCCTTTTTACTGAGTTCTGCAATGTTAGAAATGTAGGTGTGCCTCAAACTCTGTCAGCCTCAGCTGGGGGACACAAGGCTCTGAGAAACACTGGGGCAGACCTAAATGAACATACTGGTAGACTGCCATCTGGTTGTCATCACCCTTAGGCTGATTCTAGGGAGTGGTGCAGCTCTTGAGGTTTGCTGGGACCCCAGCATCACACAGCTTGCTTCTAGGTTGTGCTACTGGTTGCTGCCAAGGGCAGACTTGACAAAGTGGAGCTAAGTGCTCGCCAGTGGTGGCTGGTGCGGACAACCAAGAAGGTTGGCCCCCATGCGAACTCAAGAACTAGCCCACCCGCACTACAGGCATGTGCATGGAGGAGCAATGAGATCCATCAACTCTATCAGCTCTCCTGTGGGAAGCCCAGGAGCTCTGCACCAGCTGCTGCAAAACTGAGCTGCCAGGTTCTTCCAGATGTGGGTCTGTGCCGGCTGTCAGCAACTTGGGAGATGCCTCTGAGATGTTTCCTAGTGAGGAAGAGTCTGACCCAGCATCCTAGAACAAGTGGTTTGGCCAGGTTCAGCATAGTGCTGGCAGATTTCGAGGAGAGACAGCATGAACAATGCAGGGGGTTTTGCCCTGAAGGACGTTAATTCCACAGCACTGTTCTGCTTTGAACTGAGGTCTTACAAGCAAGGTTTCATCTTGTGGGGAGATTTGAGCACGTGCCTCCCCTCTGAGCACAGGGACCCCTCACTCACCATCTGTGCAGCAGGACCCGGGAAGTCCAAGCAGCCTGACCTGGACTTGGAGGCAGAAGAGACTGAATCCAGCTTGAGGATGCTGCTGGTGTTTTCTCAGGCTCCGTGCCTCCTCCAGGGGAAGGGAAGCCCAGACCTTCATTAGCTGTAATGACTGTCTGCCTTCGGCTGGGGCCACAGGCCCTGGGCCACGCCGTGCTCAGCAGAGTGCTGTGCTGAGCAGTCTGGCATGACCTAGAAAAACCTCTTAATGTGTTGCTCATTTTGAAAGGGGCAAATCTAATCACAAACCACATCCTTCAGCACCAGAGCCACTGCAGCCAAGTTAACTCAATTAGTAAATCACCATGCCAAGCTATTTAGAGACAGTTTTTAATGGCTCTAGCAACAGGAGGATAATAATATAGAAACAAAATGCCCTAATACACTGTAATGGGATAACTGGCATCCCTCTCCACCCCTGCAGGGCCTTTGCAAAGTGGCGCTGTTATACGGGGCTTTCTTATTTCCATGGAGGCCCCCTCCCTTGACCCGTTCCCTGGAGCTCTTTCTTTGTCAGCTCTGCAGCCTCAGAGAAACTCACACATTTTCAAAGCATGAGAGTTTGAGAGGGTGTGTGGTGGGGTTTTTTGGTTTTTTTTCCTTTTTTTGCTTTCCCCACCAATCTCATGTTAAGTCTGTTCTCCCCCTCTTCCCTCCTCCAGGTCTGTTTTGCCTTGTGTTAGCCCACTTGAGATCTGGGCACCTGCCCTCAGAAGGGCTGTCTCCTGTGTTCTGAGGGAACTGCAGGCTTTCTGGGGGGACCATTTGCCTGCTCCTACCCTGAGGAGGAGCATCTGCGGGAACAGAGCCCTGGTGCTTTGCTGGCCATAGGAGGCTGACTGGGGAACTGGCACCAGTCCCAGGAAGGGGGTTTGTACGTGGAGGCCCAGGCCCAGGGCTGGCAGGCTGCTACATTAGGATTCCTGCGACCTTTTCCATCCTCTGCCACAGCCAGCAACAACAAAACCTCGCCAAAGCAGAGAGGTTAGCAGAGTCATTATCCCTCTGTGTCACGGGAGTCATGAAAAAAGGCAGAGCACTGGTGCAGTACTTGCCTTCCAGACCTCCATCTCTCTAGGAAAGGCTCAGCCCTATATTATCATTACTCATGGGAGAAATGGAGGCTCTGAGTGGGTAAAATACCCCAGAGGGTCCTAAAAGGTGATAGCAGAAGTGGGATTTGGACACAAACTGCTGCATTGTCATTCAGGGCTCTTCAAATAATATGCAGAGAATTTAAATGCTTAACTGAGCAACAATCAGCATCTTTCCTGAATAAGGCTGAAAACTGATATTCACTTATGTACAGTTTCTTCTTTGCAGTTAGTCTCATGTTTCCCTAACAGTAAATTTAGCAGGTCTGAGTCAGTTTTGGAGACGCTCATTTCTCCCCCACAAGATGTCCAGCTGTAGCTGAACAGCCTGGCTGGAAGAGCGACCTTGCAGGAGGGCGATGCTCAGTCAAATGCTACAGCAGTAGGAAGACCAGGGCTGCCTCCCCATGCAGTCTTGCTGCAGGCTTCTTGCAATCCTACCTTGGGATGATGCTGCACGATCCCATAGCTTTCCCACATGGCCTCACCTCATCCAACCTGGTGAGCACTCAGAGTGCTCTGTTCTCCTTTCCGCAGGCACCATTTCATGTGTGGCTCGTTTCACCCAGCCCTACTCTGAATATAGCACTAGAAATGGCTTGGTGCTTATTGCTATGGTATCAGAGTGCTTTCCAGCTGGTTCTCAATGTTTTCAAGACCTCATATAATAGAGAGATTGTTTTAACACCATTGTAGGCAATGCTTTCCAGCTGCTTGAAGAGCTGGGCCTTTGGAGAGCAGAACTTGGTGTTGGTGCCCTCTCATCTGCTCGAAACGCACATGGGATTTGGCTTGTCAGAGCAGCAAACTGCCAGAAAATTGCTCCCAGCCTCCTCCCTTTTAGCAAACAAAATTTCTATGAGTTGACTGCTTTGAGGATACCACACAGGAAAAAAAAAAAAGACAAAGCAAAAAAACCCCAAATTGTGATATTTCTGTTCTTTACCTTCCCAGACATTTAGCTAACAGGCAGCATTTCCCAGCCATCTCTAATGAGAGTGGTTTAAATGGTACCAACATGCAAATAATCTTGGAGGCATTAAGAGGCCAAAAGAGTTCGGACCCAACAGAAATGTCAATGGTTTTCCACTTTTTTTCCCTCCCCTCCTCAGGAGAGCTGAAAAGAGGAAAATTGTGTGTTCAAAAACAACAACAACAACAACAACAAGTCTGTTAAACTGATTCTAGTTCAGGTTTCTACAGTGGAAGAAAAAGCTTGAAAATAGCAGCCTGCACTTAGGCACAGGTCCACAAGAGCCATGTGGAGGCCATCTCCTGTCCCCAGCCCAGCCCTGGGGGCTCTGCCGAGGACGTGGAGCCCAGGTCTGGTCCCTCCTCTCTTTCTGTCCCTCAGGAGAGTGATCTCACCCGTAGCCAGCCAGGGGAGAGAGATACTGGAGGTGAAGAAAGGTCCCGGGGCATCCCCTCTGCTCCATGTCATGGTGCACATTGGGCTTATTGTGAAATCCCTCCCAGTTGGGGGTCATTGCCACTTGGACCCCACACCTCTGCCTTTGGCATTCCCATGGCCACTGGTTCACGGAACACAATGTCTTGAAACTTTGCAAGCGTTTTTGCTCCCAGTGTCACTCCCTGGAGCAGGCTGGAAAGCTCAGTGCTCCTACATCAACCCCGGAGAACTGAGTCACAAGAAGACTAAAAGCGCAGTCTCCAAAACACCTCAATTACTTTCATAAGCTTCCTTTTTTCAGCTTCAGGGAATGTTTTTCAAGGCTGGAGATGCATGTCAAAAACAGCCTGGGTGCCTCACGCCTGAAATCAATGGGCTTTAGATCAAGATGGAGCTGAGTGGAATAGTCCCTTCCCCGAAAAATGGGCTTTTGCCCAAAATGCCTGCATACATCTGTATCTGTGCAGATACCAGTTTGATTTCTTTTTCCTCAAGTTTTCACTGAAAACATTGAAACAGGAACATGTTCCACCACACCCTAGCTTTCACCAAAAAAAGGCCAACAGTTTTTGAAAACTTGAATTTTAGTGGAAAACTGAAATTCCTGGGCGGTTTCCTTTTCCAGTGCTAAGGGGAAATTTTGCAAAAAGTCGATCCTTCCTGCAAAGAAGTGCGAGCTGTGCTGTTTATCAAGCAGCTGTAGCATGAGCTCATGTAGGCAAAAAAGAAATGTATCCTGTGCACTGGGGGAGAGAGGTGTCTGGTGAAGAGGAGCAGATTGTTACACCAGTGGAAAACATTAAGATTCAACAAGTCAAAGCTGACAATCTCGAGAAAGGAGCATGGAGGGAGAGGATCAGGTTAATTAGCCTCCCAGAAGAATTGGAGGCCACAGGCTCAGCAGAACTTTGTGGAGGAATTAATTAAAGGTTTGCTTGTAGCTGAGCTTGATGATTAAAAAAAATAAAAAAACAAAAATCCCCACTGGAAGGGCCTATTGCATCCTGACACATTGAGCTGCTCCTGGGCTGCTGCCAAGACCTCGTATTGCCCAGTGCTTACACCTTTAAAGAGTCGGTGGACAGGAGGGAGAATTAATTCCTCGAGGTGTGACAAGGGTGCCAGAGGGAGACCACCAGAGCTGCCTCCATCCCTCCACCCTGGCGCAGGGCAGGGCAGGGGAAGTGGAGCTGCGCAGAGGGAGGGGACCAGGCAGGGCACTACAGGGCCAGAGGGATGCAGGGATGCATCGGGCATTGCTTGATGCTGCAGCGCTCCTGGGGTCAGAGCCAGGATGGCGTTGGGGAGCAGGGCAGCAGCTTAGTGTGGTCCCTGCAAAGCCCCTTTCACATTTGCCTATGGGCAACCCATCCGCTGTGGTAATAACATCATAGGGGCACCCTGAAAAAAGGTTGTGCTAGTGCTGGAGTACCACAAGACTTCCTTCAAGAGGAGCAGTGAGTGGGGATACAGAAGCTCAGCTTCAGCAGGGTCAGTCCTCAGGGCAGAGTGAATTCCTGTTTGGACTGAGGTTCCTGGGCTTTGAAGTCTGAATTTTGCTTCTGTGGTGTTTGGTTCTGAGGTTCAAGGACCATTGTGTATAGCATGGATAAAGCAGGACACACTGACGAAATAGCTGAGCTTCATGGCACTGAAGTCTCCCTCAGCATGGAGCTGACAGATATAACCCATAAAAGGCTTTTGCAAGGGATCTGACATCATATTCTGTTTTTAAACATTAGTATTGGGCATTACCTAATCCATGTTAAATGGGTTGGGAAGCGACAGCAGACTACAAAACACCAGTAATCAACACAAAACTGTCACCAAATGAGGACATTTCTGTCGGGATCGCAAGGAAACAGTGAAGCCTTTGTACTTTTCAACATTTCTATCAATTATCTAAAAATAAATCTCAAATTTGCAGATAATATCAAGACTGGCAGAATGGCATATACAGATAAAAGCAAGCAGCTTTACAGACTTAGCTAAATTCCTGGGTGAGTGGAGCTGCCCAATTAAAATGTGTTTTTGCACAGACAGATGAGTGTTAGCTGTTTCAGTGCAGGGCAGACGCTAGCTGTTGAAGGCACCAGTTCTGACAGGGATCTGCAGAAGGTGAACTCGCTGGTCATCATTCCCAGGGCAGCAAATTGGGGTAGGATTTAAGAAGATTGAGGACGGAGTAGAGAAGGTAATTTTAACTTTTATATAAGGCACTGATGGGACTGGTAGGAAGATGCTCTGCCTTTGATACTTTCTGCTTAGTGAGTCCCAAGGAATATTGATGCTGTGGGATTACTGCCACCTCCCTGAGCATCATAACTGGTGTTACTGTGGAGCACACAGACCTGAACACTCACCGAGCTAGGGCATTGAAGCCTCACTGCCACACCTTTACTTTGGACAACACTGTTCCCTTTGCTGTTTGGGTGATGCAGCCCTCCTTAAGCAGCCATCGTAGGGTGACTTCAGTCCCCAAATTCTTGCCAGGTGGCCATGGAGGGGATGTTTCATGGTGGGCTATATGACAGTGCATGCTCTAGGACAAGGCAGAGGGCAGTGCCCAGGGTAGCCCACACAGAGATGCCTTGTGTGGGACCACTGCAGGGTGCTTCCATCAGTCTTGGATGCTCCAGGATGGGCACTCCCAGACACCACACTCGACCTTGGGCTGGCACGGGCATGGGCACTGGTCCTGGCTCTGGCTTGGGTGCAGTCTCCACTGTAGGACCCAGATCTGGTCTGCCAGGACCTCACGCGGTGAAGAGATAAAAGACAAACGTACACAAGCTTTTCAGCTGCACTTGAGTTTTCTTCCCAAGGGGATGTGTATCATGGTAGGACCCAAGCGGACATCAGTATAGGGTCAGTGAAGACAACCTGGGAATGTTCCAGCATGATAGTCTAGATGCAGATGACTCTAGAAATGTCCCTGTGTATCATGAAGCTTCATGGTGAATTGAAATGTCATTTCCTGCCCCTGAAGTGCTTTCCCACCTCATCTGCCTAACACAATGCTAGATAAGGTTGAGTGAACATAAAAACCAGGCCACATAGGTGGTCTTACAGGTACACAAGGAAACAGCCATGTCATGGTCAGCTTCCCTTAGACAATAAATGTATGGCTTTTTATGCAAACCCCTAAGAAACCTTTTTTTTTCTGGGATGGGGAATGATGAGACATTGACCCAGCCCCATGGGAGCAGGTCAGCAACCCACACAACCTATTTGAAGAGGGGGCAAGGACCACAGCACCCACTAGAGTCAAAGCTCTAGCTGTGTGCCAGGGCATCTGGGCCCGCTGCAATTTTGCAGGTGTGCTTTGAACCTGCTTCTGCTCTGAGGGAGGTTATAAATGTCCCGTGAGTGAATTTATGTGCCATCAGGCACAGCTTGCGGAGCTTTGAGGTTAGAGCTGGATCTCCACCCTGTATGATCAGCACATGGTGGACTGCCACTGACTGTCATGCATGCAAGGCTTCAGCCCGGGCAGGTGCCAGATGGCTGCCTGGAAAGGAAACAGCGCGAGTGCCTCTGAAAGAGAAACGTCAGTAGAAACGCGGTGTTTTACAGGAAGTGTCCATGAAGACCTCAGGGCCAACGTAACCACCCCTGTGTGCGGGAGGAACGGGGTCTGGCTACAGCCACTGACGCAGGTTGCTTAATAAAACAAGCACATGAGATCTTTTGCAAGCTATCACGATAAATAAAGAGAGCTGAGGGCAGAGGAGGGAAAGGTGGAAATGCTCTCACGGGGGCACCGGTGCTGGGCTGGCTTTGGAGGCAAAGCTCTGCAAGGAGGCTTTTCTCAGTGATCTGTGCAGAACTAATGATACAGCTAAAGAGGGAGCTGAAATGTTATATGAATCCTGAGATCAGAAGGAAGATAAGCAGATGTAAACATCTCAAATTCCTACAATAGGGGGATTTTTTCCGAAGGTGATGAAGAGAAAAGAAGAATCTTACCAGCAGCACCGAAGCTGATTGGTGGTGAGACAGCAGCCCCAAGCCTCCTGAGATAGGGGGATTTATTTAGAAGACAACCACAGGCAAATATGGTTTTTTCCCCCCTTGCTTTTTGATGAGGAATATTGCTGGAATCAGCTTAAGGGAGGGAGGCTTTGATCATGCTTTTGTGGAGCAAGAAAAGCTGCTTTGAATTCTGGCACAAACCAAATCCCAGGAGGGACTGCGTGCGTGATGTTCACACTGGTGTAGAGACCCCTGTTCAGATGGTGGGGCTGTCTGGAGGCAGTGACTGTCCCCTCTTCACATCTCACGCTTAAAATAGATGTGCATGGGCAATGGAGCGCTGGCATCCTCACAGTGCCACTGACGAGCTGAGAATTTAAAGGCAGCTACCCAGATATGAGCTGCTCCTTGCAGAGGAACACAGAGCCCCAGGGGCTTCCACAGGACAACTCATACGAACCATCTTAGTAACTATTTTAAGATAAAAACATCCAGATGCCAAAGTTAGCATGGAGGAACCCACGGTCAAACTGCAAATACCATCTGTTGTTGTAAGGACCAAGGCTTCCTCCATCTGTGCTTCTGGTTTTACCATACTTTTCTGCATGTGATCAGGTCCTCACTGTGGTGTGGGAAGGAGATATGAAGGGGGGCACGTTCACGATAGGAGCTGTTAAACCTATTTCTGCCAAGCATGCCAAGAAAATTAGTGGTATCAGGAAATGTCTAAGAATCTATCTTCTGCATTGAGGCTGGTCATAAATATGCTTCACCCAGGAAAATGCCATTGGGATTTTTAAATAATGACATAGATCTGCTAGAGGACAGAAAAGATCCATATCCAAAGCCACAGGAATGTGATAAAAACAATAGGTGTGGATTTGGCTACATTTGTCCTATACTCAGAAATAAGAATGTTTGCCTAGATGGCGTTAATTGGAGTAGCATGAAAAAGTTTCCAAAGTAAGAATCTTTATTTTATTCAGGGAACAGTGTTTCTCTGAAGGAAATTGCTTTTGAAGGAGTGACACTAATTTTCAATTACTTTTTTCATTCCCTGCTTCTATTTTTAAGCAAAATGTTTGAGAAACAAAACTTCTTCACAAGACTTTGAAAGTGCATTTTGTTGAGTGTGTGGATTTTTCTTCTCTTTGGCCACTGAAAAACCTATGAGAATGGAGAAAACTCAACCTCCCCCATGTGGATATTGGCTTCCCAGCTGATGCCACCTGATAAAAATCAAACCTTTTCCAAAGGTAGCTTTCTCTACGAGAACATGAATAATTAAAAAATGAAGCTTTGCCTTTTAAAAATGAGAAGGTCTCCTCCACTTGCCCATGTTTTTGAAGAGGACAAAGATAAAATGATAGGGAAAATCACAACCTCTGTGTGGGGAAATGAAATCTTCATATGAAAGTAATTGTAAAGAGATTTCTTTTCCTCCTGAAAATACAGTAATTGAAAAAACAATCAGAGACCTTAGTTTTCTTAGCAGTTTTAGTGTTGTTATTTTCCTGAGCCATTCTGGAAGATTTGTCTCCGACTAGTGATGGAAGCAAACCAAGTTAAATTTATTCCCAACACCTGTACAAGAGCTGTAGGTTCCCTGATAGGCATCGGAGATAATTGCTATGGCATCCTTTCTTTTCAGTAAAAGCCTGCCCTGGCGCAGCAGCTTTCATCATTAAAACACATTTATCTGCTCCGACGTGATTAAACTCTTGGCAGTGTGGCCTGAGCGTGCCCCATGCCGGGGACCCTGCTTGCACCCGTGACTGGGCAGCACAGGCAGCTCAGCCAGGACTGATCCCGTAATGTTCCTCCGCTGTGTGAGCCAGCTGGGCTATGCCACAGACTTCTCCTTCCTCTCCTTCCCACATCACCCTTTTGTGTAGCTGGTCCCAGACTCGGCTTGAGCTTGAAGGTGTGAGAGAGGAGAGGAGAAGGAGAGGGGCACGGATGCACTGGGGGGTCAAAGGAGCACAGCTCCATGGAGGCTTTTGGCTGATCCTCCAGTTGACATTACCCTCCAAACTCAGCTCTTCTACTTTGCAAATTCTGCTTGAACTATTTTTTTGGCCAAGGACCTGCTGTGTCCTCAGGCTGCCCATCCCCGTGGCTCTGCCTCCCACAGCACACAGGTTTGCACTTAGCTGCTGCCTTTGTTCTTTTCATCTTCCCTTTCTCATCTACGGCTCCTGCTTGTAGCCAGCCAGCGCTGCCAGCCCGACAATTAACAGTTGCAATTAAGAGTTGCAGAGGTAGGTGTTTCCCCTCCAAAGGGACCTGATGTTTTCCATGCTGAGCATGAGAGAGATTCCCACTGAGGGAGCTAATTTGTGCTGCTTAGTAAATGAAGCTGAATATTGTCCTTGCTGCAATCTGGCTAGCTAAATCAGGGGTAAAAGTCCAAAATGTTGTACAGTATTAAATCAAGGTTTTTGCCTATTTACTGACATCCCAAATTGCTGTCAGAAATGAAGTACATTAATTTTAGGTGATGGTTGCATTGTCTCTTCTCTTTAGAGATGCTAAGCAGTTTAGAAAATCAATTAAGCAATGAAGAGAAACAGTAGTTACCCAGTAAAGGATCTTTTCCCCCCATGCATTTTAAGGAAAGGGTTGCTACATGAAAGGTAGGATATTAGGGTTGTCCACAGAATACAGTTATAGTACTAACAATGGTAAGTAGGTGGTGCATTAAAATGTTTCTGTTGAGCTCTCAAATCCTTCAGTGAATGATAAAATGGTAGAAGCTGGGAAATAATGGGAAAAGATGATCTGAACATGAATGGAAAAAGTATTTGCAGAAATCAAAACAAGCAACCAGTGTCGTGCAGTATTTTCACTGACTTTTAGCTCCTGAATTCAGACATGCTACTGGTGTCCAATAATGACATTTTACATCTTGTATATTATGCCAGTATGAAATTAACAGTGAAAATATGTATTTTACAAATAAGACCGTGTCTCAGTATCTGCAGGGGAAAATACGTTTCTATCCTACTCTGCTGGCTGCTAAAAGTGATCTAATGTTGCAAGTGGAACAAGAAAAGCCTCCAACAATGTCTGTCTGGTGATGAGAAATGATTAATACAATACCTGCTGGAATAGCTTCGTAGGCATCCCCAGGACAGCTGGATAGATGGTACACTATACAGACATGTAGCACTCTGCAAATAAAACAATGAAGATATAAGGAAGTGTTATTGATGGAGATTATTTCTCCCCTTACTTGATCATAACAGTTTTATATCTGTGTAAAAATGAAATCTAGTTTGTAATGTGGTCTCTGGGAGTTGTATTTATTCTGTTTATTGGTATCAGGATCTTATTACTTTGCATAAATTATTCATGTGAATTAGACATGCTTATGATATTCACATTATTTGTGATGGGTAGCAGAAAGCCACCATAATCCTTTTGGTTTTCGGGTTTTTTTTTGAGAAAGAGTGCTTGGAAATCATGGGACATGAGAAAATCCCAGCGTGAATGGCATCACACTGCGTACCCTGCGCCCCACAAAACACTCCTGGCACCTTTGGTTGGGGCACCTTTACCATGCATGGCAAAGCCGCACTGCACCAGCACTGATGGGGCTCCATGGGGCTCCCTGGGGGCACAGCAAGGGCCTCAAAGAAGCAAAGGGGAGTAGGGCAGTCGATCTGCACTAGCAAAGTACAAGGTCTATCTCACAGCTGTTAATTGTGGAGGATTCTGTGCAGATGTAGCATTTAGGTGAAGATTTCACATCTTACTGGAGCATCTGTTCTTCTTTAGCCATAAAAAAGGGGGCTGGATGGCTACTGCTCTGTGATCAGAAGGAGATCAGAAAAGATCAGCATAGCAGTCCCCTCTGGTTATGGATTTGTAACAGGGAAGTACAACCACTTCATTCACTGGGTCTCCACTGGCAGGAGGAGCCCATAAGATGAGGAACAAACAGCTGGGATTGTGCCTACAGCTGCTGCTTGACCCATGGTTCACCCATCAGGGCACACTTTGGGTTCTTGTCCTTGGCTATGGAGTCCTTTGCAAACCAATTCGCTTCTATTTCCCTTTGCAGTGCGTATTTGTCTTAAAAGAATATTTCTTTCCTAATGTGATTGAATTTTGGTTAAAATTCCATTTGAGTTTTTTTCCTGATCTCAAGAGATGGGTTTGGCAGTGGTGCTGCTGTGATGGTACCCATGTAGCTGGCAGGAGCGGAGCTGCCCTGCTGCTGCACCATTCACCCCGGGTACTGCATCTTCCCCAGGGCTGTTGTTTCTGCACAAGCCTTTCCCCAGGTTGTTGCCTTTTTGCAAGTGTTAATGCAAAAGACCTGGCTGACTTGCATTTTTTTGGAGAGTTCTTGGATCCACCGGGGTGTTTTTGTGTCCGTCTGAGCCCCATGTCCCATTGCAGCTGGGCCTTCATTAATCAAATCCCAGTGGTGATGCACTCTGCAAGCTGCAAAATGTTTTTTGTTGAAAGCCTGTCTTGCTATCCCATTCGGAGCAAAGCTAGAAATTCCTCTGTGCATCTTTCTCCAGCTGCTGGATGCATTTTTCTGTACAGCATCCAAATCCAACACCTGCACAGTGGTGTGGTGAACACAACAGCCCTGTCCACCCTGTTTTGGGTGAAGAGCAGAGAGAGCCCGCGCTGGGGCTCTGATAGCTTTATTATAGGAAGAGAGTAGCTCTCTGTGAGCACCGCAGGCACCAGATTGCAGCACCAGTGGCTGGGTGTAAATTTTTAGTTGACAAGTGGCTGAGTCCTCCTCCAGAAGCCTGGGAAGCAGCGAGTAAACTGGCCAGGTGCTCTGTGACTTGCTCTTCTCCACTGACAAAGGAAGAATCGAGTACCCTGGTGAAAGCCACGCTTCACTGATAACAGGAAACATAAGGGCAGCAGAGGAAAAAGCTGTATTTTGCAGTAACTAGCAGTTTCTTTCTCAAAGCACACGGGAATCACTTAAAATCTTCCTTTCATCTTGATGAAGCAGAGCTGGAATGAGGTACAAGAGTCCTAAAAAACTGGAGAGATGGCAGGGGCCAGTTAAAAAGGGCCAATTCTGCTGATGCAGTAAGATGGGCTCAAGCGAACAATATGCATCTTAGCCCACTGGGCACAGGGACTTAAATCAAGGCATAGACAGCACAGATCATACGTGCAATATGAGAAATGGTAAAACCACGACCCCACAAATGACGTGGAGACCACACTAGATAACCACCTAATGGAAGCTCATGCTAAGATAAGGAAACTGGGGCGGTGAACATGAGCCAAAAATTCATTCATAGGGAAATAAATGCTAACTGGATGGAAAGAGGTGGTGTGATTTCTGCATACAGTATGAGGGAGAGCAAGATAAACTACCGGATCTATAACTGATATCCACATTGTTAAATTATGTTGTCAAGCTGGAAAAGGTAGACAAAGACTTGCAAGGATGAGTCAAGGTTTGGGAAACCTGCCCGAGTGTGACAAACAGAAGGAGCTCCATCTTTCAGTTTATTACAGTGAAGTTTATGAATAATAGTCACAGTATAAAAATCCACCCATAGGGTGCAGATTACTGATAGCAAAACAGTGTCTAATTCTGCAGATAAGGACAGATCAAGACCCGGTGGTAGGAAATTGCAGGCATGGAAGACTGCATCTGAAAATGACGCACAGACTGCAATTTATTATAATGTTGGTTATTTAAGAAGTGCTGGACGTTTTGCTAGAACCACTAAAAAGTTAGACACACTGAAGCTGTGCACTGTGGAGCCCAGGTTGGAAGCACTGGATCTTGCGTAGAAAGAACTATGCTGTGCATAGTTCAAAGCAGCAGAACTTTTAGGCAGCAGCCTGAGATGGCATTTTAGGACTGAAATTTAGGATGTGTGCTCCTGTATCAAACCCAGAGGCATGTCCAACACCCACGTTTTCTTGGGTGTTTTCTTGGTAGACCCTAATCCTTCAGTTTGCTCAAAGAAAGGGGAAATGCTAAGCCGTAAATTCACATTTCAGGCAGAAATAACAAGGTCAGGCTGTGTGGGATGTCAGGCTGGTCCATATAAGTAGGCTTCTCTTACTCTAAGTCCCAAATATTTCCTGCTTGCTGGGCACAGTGTCCTGTACAATGTGTCATCATTTCGCAAACCATGAGAAATCAGTTCCTGATCCCAGAAATAAAAGTCAAGAGCAAGTGAAGATCAAGACTGCTGGTGTCTGTCCCATCCTTCCCATTGGTAATTTGCTTCTACAGATTGTCCCTTTCCATTTCCTAAATTGCACCAAAGACAGCAAAGGTAAACTGCAATGGAAATCAACCCAAGAATGACCAGCGGACAAGAAAACACATTTCCCGTGCATCCTACATCCCAAATCACCACTCTGCAAGTGATAGGGGGGGTTGAACAGGCATCCTCTGTGCTGTCTGCAACTGTGACTCCCCTTGCTTGGAGGTTTGGTAGAAAGAAGATGTGAACCTGCAGCTAGCAGCCTCAGAAAGCATTTTTCCTTTACCAGGCTGAACTTGTGATGTATCTGCTTCCTGTTTTCTGAATTTCTCTGATTCATTTACTAGAAGAAATGGCAGTAACAAGAGTAGAGTCGCCCTCCAGCACATACTAAAAAAAAATCCCTAGGACATCTCTAAGAAACCGCAAATATTTAATCATCAACAGCTTTGGGCCAGAATCAGTCATCATTAGATCACCTCCGTAATAAGTGTAATTGGGAGTAGCCCTTGACTGAGGTGCTGGACTCTCGTTCAGCTCATTCCTACTCCGAGGGTTACAATCACTTTCCTAGAAACATCAATGATGACTGTGATGGGTGGTTTCGCTTGCATTTTGTTTTTCTTCGCCAACCTCTGCAACAAAGCACACTTTTCCGTGAAACTCCAAGCCATGTGCATTCTCTGAATCACAGCCCCATCCCTCCCTCCCTGCTCCAGGAACAGGAGCTCAAGAAATAATTAACTTTACTGCTTCCTGTAAAATAATTTGTTTTTCTGGGCCCTGGAAGGCAGGAGCTGGCAACATTGAGTGTATGTTAGTGACGGCTCAGATCTTTCACCTCCTTCTGCTGTTTTTGCAAATGGAGGGCAAGACTGCCTTGTCTGATCGTCACGAGCAGAGATATGCAAGTAATTGTTTTCTTGATTTGGCCAGTGATCCAGAAAAAAATAATTGTTTGAGGTTGACCCAAACCCACAACTTTACAGAGTTTTTGGTAAAGTGAAACAGTTCGTATTAGGTTAAAATGCCAAATGAAACACTTCCTCTGATGAGAAGTGAATTGTTTTACCTTGGGGGAATTGTTTTTAATCTGATTTACAGGAAGGGGGAGTTTTACTCCATAGCTGCTCACCTGGCTTGCATTGTAGCTGGAATGGGAACCCAGCACTTCTGTGACTCGAGAGAGAGCTATTGGCTGCATGGACACAACCTGCACTGGGCTATGGGGCAAGAAGGACAGGCCCTCACCCTCCTGCACTCATCTCTCCGCTGAACCATGTGAGGCAGAGTGCTCCCTTCTGGTGTACAGGCATGTCTCAGAGTGATTGGGACCCTGGCAGGATTCATCTGCCTGAACATTGATGCAGAGTACAGATGTCTCCATTTGAGTAATCATCTAGAGTCCCATTACGGTCAACAGTGAGAAATCATCCCTGCCAGAAAGCCATCAATTTTGCTATCAGGAAGATATCTAAGTAGGTAAAGCAGTGACTTGCATGCTGAAACCTGTATTATTTTCTCTAGCTTGGCTGCATGCGCTTAGACTGGGCTGGCGAGTTTCTCCTTTCCTTGCTCCTCTCTGATATCTAGCTTTACTCCTGAAATACTGTGTGTAGGACTGGGAGGGCACTGGCGAGTGCCCTGCCCCTGGGGTGAGATGTGGGGTACGGTTCATCCACATGCACACCTGGGTGCTGCACTCCCCAGCACAGACAGCACCTCCTCCACCCTCGGCATCAGTGATAACTCACTCCAGCTTTGTACCTGCATCTCCTCAGGACTCCAGCATCCCTATTTGGAAAAAGACATGGATTTTTTTCTCAGGTAGTGCAATTCATGAATTTCAAGCATGCTTCATGATTCTTCCCCAGTCCTAAGACGTGGCCATCCCTTTCAGTCACGGCACTGGAATTGTGCCTTCCTCACCGAATGCTCTGGCATTTTGGGAACTGCTGTACTGAGTTTGGAAAAGGAGACAAGAAAGAAGAAGAGAGCTTAGCTGGAGATTGCTGGAGATGAAAGCTTTTTTAGGAAGGCAGATGCCTGTGGTGTCCATCCGTACAGGTCAGAAACTCACCTTCCCACCGGCCGTGCTTTGGTCTGTGCTGTGCAAGGTGGAGCTGAGGCCGACGGAGGAGTGGGGCACTCAGAGCAAAGGCACTGGGCAGCTGTAGTCCTCACACACAGCCCAGTTCTACGCATGGTTTGGAAGCTCCTCTTCTTCCTCTGCCCCCTGGGGGCTGATTCACTGAATCCTGGCTGTCCTGTGTTAGGTTTTCTGCCTGGAAGCTCTGGTTTGTCACCACTAGAAGTATGATTAAGGTTGTCTGCTCCTGGGAAAGACAAATATTAGTTTTAGCCTCTTCCGACAGTAAATGAAGGGCCAGCTCCAGAAGCTGTGTTTACCCAATTGGCACTACTATCTTCCTCCCTTCTTTTTTTTTTTTCCATGATCATCTGCCCAAGAAATTGAAAGACTCTTCTGACTTCCTGTGTGATGGAAACCTTACAAGAGGAGATGAGATTTATATTGTACTGTGAAGACATCTGCTTGGGCACTGTCTTCCACAGTCTGAGGTCTCTCCATCCTACCCAAGGTGCTGAGCTGCCCATGAGAGACAAGCAAGGGATGTAGTGAGCGGTGCCAGTGGTGACGTCCATTGGCCTTCTCCTGTGACCTACACATGGGCTGCAGTGGTCTCCATCAGTGTATAGCACACAGCATAGTGCTTCCATGTATTTGTGGCTCACAGTGTGTCCATCCCCTTCCATGTGCTTCAGGACTAACAGTATTTGGCTTTATCCTCAAAGAGCTCTCATTTCTCCCTTTTTCCAATGTCACTTCCTTCACACCCACGAATCTCAGAAGAAGAGCTTCATCAAGGACATCCAGTGGAGTGCTGGTCCATCACAACCAGCCCAAGCACACAGAGATGGTGAGTACATGTGGAGAGGGAGGACAGCAACGTGACCATGAAGAAAGCATTAACATACTGAGAACCGAATGGCAGCGATGTAGAGGTACAACTGACACATGGTCCACATGGTCCGTGGCATATGATAAAATATTAAACATAACAAATTTACAGTGTGGCAAAGGAGCGTGTTCAGAGAAGAGCCACAAGGATGGTGAGGGCTCTGGAGAACAAGCCTGATGAGGAGCGGCTGAGGGAACTGGGCTTGTTTAGCCTGGAGAAGAGAAGGCTGAGGGGAGACCTCATCACCACCTACAACTGCCTCAAGGGAGGTTGTGGAGAGGTGGGTGCTGGTCTCTTCTCCCAGGTGATGGGGGATAGAACAAGGGGAAACAGCACCAAGCTGTGCCAAGGGAGGTTCAGGTTAGAGATAAGGAGGAAGTTCTTTACTGAGAGGGTCATCAGAAGCTGGAACAGGCTGCCCAGGGAGGTGGTGGAGTCACCATCCCTGGATGTGTTTAAAGAGCGAGTAGATGAGGTACTTAAGGATATGGTTTAGGGGGTAGACAGGAGCAGTTGGATGTGATGAACTCAGAGGTCTTTTCCAACCAAGCGATTCTGTGATTCTGTGAAAGGCTTTTAACAGGACTAGGTAGCTGAGTACAAAGAATGCCCCTACATGTGCCCTTTAGTTTCCATTACTGACTACTGCAGATTTCATCACAAAAGGACTTTCTGCTTGAAAGGAAGAAGAAAGGAAGAAGAAGGGGTTTTGCCTAATTTGCTGACTAAATATTTACTAAAATAGATTGTAGCAATAAAAGTCAAAAGCTCCCCAAAGTTAAGATGCAAACTGATGAGCTAAATAATACAGAAGGAGAGGTTCTGGTGAAAACTTTAACTCTGTCCTAGCTTTTGTATAGACTCAGATTTTTTCACAGAATCAGAGAATTTAACTCCAAGCTAAAGCAAAACTGAAACTGAAATTTTCAGAAAACCAGGAACTCAAAGAAGAATTTGTTTTGGGTAAAGTGAAAAATTGTTTGACAAATCACAGACATTTCAATTTAAAATTGGAACATCCTTTTTTTAAAAAAAAAAATAACCCCAAACTATAAAAAGCACAATGATTGGAAACCAAAGAATATGACAGTGCCCAAGTGTCTTTAATAAATACACAAGCTGCAAAACAAATATGTATTTGCAAAACATTTTGTTGTTAGCACATTTGCATTTTCACTGAGTAAAAGTATTCCTACAGAATTTCAGCCAATTCTCTCTCTAATATTCTGCCTTCTTAATGCGATCATTTAATACTGATTTAAAGTCTGTGAAATGAAGGATGAAGAGCTGATATTTCTCTGTAACCTTTTGATTTTCTATATTCTGACTTCGGTCCATTTGATCCATAACATCCAGATTTCAGTAGCATAAGGGATTTTTTACATTTATTTTCGTAATTTAATGTTTGTTTTAGAAAAAGGAGGGGAGGGAAAGCTGCCAGGGCTTAATCATGCGGCAATCTTGAATCTTACCACGACTGGGGGAGGAAAAGAAGGTTTGGCATCTTTGCTGCAGTGCTAATTTGCATTGAGGAGGATCTTTACCCTTCGCAGCTAAAAAAGATGAAGTGCTAACTTCCAAAGTGACATTTTGGAATTTGTGTGGAGGTTCTCACGCTGCTGGGGCTGCATTTAACGCTCTGACTGTTTCTTTTATTAAGCCAGGGACGGCAAATTTGTTCAGAGGAATAAGTGCTGTGGGGGGGAGTGATGGCGGTGTATAACCCAGGAAGGGAAGTTTATCCCCACAAATAAATTGATACGGTAGCAAACGTCATGACTGGAAACCCAAGAGGTGGAAGGCATTGACTGCTGAGGCACGTGTTCCTCAGCACCATTCTGCAAAAGTCCCCTTGTCCCCCATCAAAGGACTCTTCTTACCCTTCTGGGCCAAAATCAAGAAAGACAAAAAGCTACATTTACCCACAGGGTGGCAAAAAAGACTTTCTCCAAAGTCTGCAGCTGGGGCTGTTTCACAGCTCAATTCCCCAGTGTTAGGACAATTTAAGCTCTGTCTCAGGGCACCTGTGACCTCTGTGGACCAGTAAAGCTGCTTTTGGCCAAAGCAACATCAAAGCCCTTCAAAGGTGGGGAGATGCTTCCCTTGTCTGCTGCACCGCTCACCCTGGCAGTCTCCTTGGAAATGGAGCAGGCTCAGGACAGCATCTTTAATAGTGCAGGTGGTTTCTTTCCAGATACAGTTCAGTAAGCATTTCTCTTCATTAAACATTAATGAGAAGCCCGGGTAATGTATCTCCATGTGAGGCTGGTATGGTGTGGCTCTGGCAGCTCCCTGCTCGTGCCAGTCCAAACCATCTATTCCAGGAGTTTGTGTGGTGTGTGCAGCACCAGGGTTGGAGGGGCTGATGTGGAACAGAGTATGAGACCACTGTCATGGCAAGCAGTGAGCAGTGGTCGTTTCTTCTTAGTGCTCATAAACAGGTCCAGAAAACTCCTCTAGTATTTATTTGTGGGTTACAGACTTGTGTGCACCAGAAAGGCAAGGTCCTGGATAGAAAAGTAGCTCAGAACTGTGTTTTAAATGCAGCCTGGTAGAGGGGAGCGGTTTTCCTACCCTTTGAAGGACATTGGACATTTTTAGAAATACCATGATGGAGAGGAGGGCCAAGCATGTTATGGAGATTGCACTGCATAGATAGTGCTTAAAAGCTGTGCTGTCATTTCACTCCCCTTCTCAGTGTCCCTCAGCCAAGCTGGATCTGAATAAGACATGGACGCTATTTTGAGTGACAGCAAATGTCTGGTTTGGATTTGTGGGCAACTCTGCTGAAAAGGACTGGTCACAGGAGGGACATCAAGGGGAACTGGCAGCATTAGGGGAAGAATTACATTTTACCTTCAAGGTTTTTTTGAATTTATGGGGAAAAAAAAAACAACCTCGAAACTAAAATGTAACTACATAGGACTCCTTAAACTCTTTAAAAAGCTCCTGTCTGCCATATGCTTCATTTTCAAGCCTGGTCACCAGAGACTGGTAGCAAATCTAGGCAGATGATATAGCCTGCTTCTTTCATGCATGGCTGATTCAGGCTGTCCCAGCTGGCTGCAAAGGCCAGCTTGAAGGAACAATTTTCATACAGCTCCTCACTGGAACATCCTATTACTTGGCTGGGCATTTGGAATCAAATGGAAAAAAGACCAGAAAAAGGCAAAACCTTTTAGGATTAGAGAAATCCTTAGTTCTGCTCAGCCCTGCAGCAGAGAGACCATCAGGAAACCTGCTGAAGACCTGGAGGAGCCAACAGGTCACGGAAGTATGGAGAGATGCTCATTATGGTAAAGCAGCAGCAGAATATCTCTGTTAGCTCTTTGCACTAGAATATGGAGACAGTCCTTCACTGGGATCTTTGGGTGGTGGGAGAGACTAGTCAGAGGAGCAAGCTCAGACCGAAGTGTCAGTAAGTGGGATTTTAGACTGAATCGATAAAGTGAGTAATGACAAATTGTCAGGACCAGCTGGTATTCACACAAGCATTGTAAAGGAGCTCAGATATGAAATTGCTGAGCTGCTCACTGTGGCTTATAACCTATTGCTTAAATTGGCCTCAGTGCCAAAGGAATAGGAGGTGGCAAATGGGATGCCAGTTTCTGAAACGAACTCCCAGGGAACCTGGGGAAGCACAGAGCAGTAAGTCTGACTTCTGCACTGGGAAAATTGGAAGAAGCTGTAGTGCAGAATAAATTAGTAGTCATGGATGTACAGTGGGAAGAAAGGCTTCAGACACTCATCTAAGCTCTTTGAAGGAACTGACAAGCATGTAGAGAAGGGTGATCCAGCTTCATATACCGCTCATGGATTCCCCAAATGCATCCTGCGTGCTTTCTCATTAGAAGCTCCTCAAGAACTGGCTGCCTTGGCATAGGTGGGAACATATCAGAGGTTAGAGAGCAATAAAGAGCAAGAATAAATTAAACTGGTTGCCAGTAGAGTTCCCCAAAGGTCTATGCTGAGATTTGGGTTGTATAATGTTCCTAAACTACCTGAAAAGAGACCAAATGAAAAGGAGACAGTATTTGCATATGATATGCTGTTACTGAACAGTCAAATCTGAAAATGGCTGTGAAGAGATGGAGCAGTATCCTACAATAGAGAAGGGCTGGGAGTTCCATGGCACGTACCAGTGCTGATAAAGGCAAGAGAAAGCACATTGGGAAATCAATCCTTTCCACATTAGTACAATGGCAAGCTCTAAATGAACTCTTGCTGGTCAAGGAGAAGAGCTTGACATAGCTGTGAAGGCATTAGTGCATTCTGATCAGCAGAGGCAAAGGGCACTTGGTGAGTGTGAGGACTAAGGACCAGAGCAGCATGAAGTGAAGTACCCAGGGAACACATGCACCCTGAATGCCATGTGCCTTTCTGGTTGTGTTTTTCAAGATTATAGTGGAATCCAAAAAAAAAGGTTTAGGAAAAGGCAGTAAGGATGAAGAGAGGAAACAGATGAGCTCTCATATGGGCAGAGAATACTCCAGCTTCACAAAGAAGGGAATTGATGGTTGTGTGTAGAGTGGGGATGAATCTGAATGGAGAATGTGCATTGTCACCATAGGTTCTCGGGGCAGGGTTAACCCAAACTGCATACCATAATCTCAGCTTTGTTTGTTTGTTTGTTTTATTTGTGTGGTGGGTATTTTGGGGGGGGAGTTGGTTTTCTTTTTAATTTTTTTGTTTGTTTTTTTTTTTTTGTTTTTGGTTTGGTTTGGTTTGGTTTTGGTTTTTTTAGCAGAGTTGCTGGGAGTTGTCCTGTTTGAAAGTACAGAAAATCCGAAATTCCATGGAGACACAAGCACTGAAGATGGGATCCATGTCACTACCTGGAGATGACTTCAGTGAAGATACATGTATCTGGGTAATCCAGCACCACTCTTCATAGCCAGGGGAAGCACATAGGCTTGAGATGTGAGTCACCAGTTCTTCCTTCAAGCAAGATCAGCTAAATAGGATGCAGCCATGTGAAAGCTCAGGGGTCCGATCAGTCTGGGCGGACCCTTTCTGGGATTCAGCTGCATGGGTATGGCTCCATCATCACAGACCAGAGATGGCAACAGGTCTTACTGGCATATCCATCTTATGGCCCCAGTGCATTGGGTGGGAGGTGATGGTCATGTGGAAGTGGTAGTTTCCCAAAGGCCATTGCCAATCCCTTAGCTCAGGGGACCAACTTTCTACATCACAGAATCACAGCATGGTTTGAATTGGAAGGGGCCTTAAAGCTCCCCCAGTCCAAGCCCTGCCATGGGCAGAGACACCTCCACCAGCCCAGGCTGCTCAAAGCCCCATCCAACCTGGCCTTGGGCACTGCCAGGGAGGGGGCATCCACAGCTTCTTCCCAAACCCAAGACAGCTGTGGTAGTCCATGCAATCGAAGGCCAAGGGCATGGGCAAATCCCAGCACTGAGGTGCTGTGATATTCTGTGATGTTTCCGCTGCCAATATCTCTGTCTGCCATGTAGCACCACCGTCCTGGTGCATGGCTGGGGCATGTGGCACTGCACACTACTACTGCTACTATGACTTCTACTCATGATAGTAGTCAGGGTCTTGCAGGGACAGATGCTCATTCACACTGAACCTGTGCTGAATGGGATTCCTGGTAAACACCCTGCTACAGGATCTCATTAGCAAACACAGCACATTACCCCATCAGCAGCAGTAGCGAACACAGCAGTCGCTTCGTGGGGATGTCAGATTAGCTGCTTAGCTTTGTAACAAATATACCATGGTTCATTATCTTTTATATGAATCCAGCTCTCCAGTACTTTTAAGACCTTGTGAAATAAGCGTTTGCTATTTGCTTTTTGCTCATGCAGCACCTAATTCTCCAATTATAAATTTGTATTGAAGCCCCTGAACGTGAAGCCTGACGCCACAACCCCAGCTGACCAGATCTTTGCCTTTGGCAGGACTTCTTCATAAAGCCTTTGGTAGCAGCATGAAACAGTCAGCACTTTCCTCAGCATTCTCTACATCCATTTTCACCACAAAGCAGGGACGATTTTGCTCTCAGAAAAAGTCAAATTAAGAAATGAGCAAACAGTCCCTTTGATGTTAAGGAAACCTGAAATGTAGCATGTGGAGAATTCATGTGGATTCTTCCTAGGAACTGCTAAGGGCATCTTTGTCCATTGCTTTGGTGTCCCGGGAACTCAGCCTGGACATTACAAGAATAGGGACAGACTCAGATGCAGGGATCAGGGAAAACTCTGTAAAGCCTAAAACCTGTTTATGCAGCTCTCTTGATGGTGTCCATAGTGTAAAGTGCTCTGGTGTTTAACAGGCATCCACATGGAATAACTAGCACAGCTCATGCGTCGTAATGCACCATTGCAAAGCCATGCTAATCAAACATTTATAACATGACATCAATTATTCCATATACAGAACAGTACCCAAAGATTTATAGCAAAAACAGTTCCTTCAGGCCTATCCCATTAATATGCAGCTAATTTGATAATGATCAATATTTGAGGGTGATTATTACACTCATTGTAGCTCCAGGTCTCAGTAAATGTGGGAAGTCCATGTGCCTATCCACAGTCCACCCAGGTAAGACTTTCATCGTGCTCAGAAAAGAAAAAAAAAAGAGAAAATAATAAAAAAAAGAACAGCTAGGAGGGGATAAAGACCAAGAACTACTTAATGACCTCTTCAGGGACTACAAGTATTTCAGAACAAATTCAACAGCAATTTCTGTGATGTGCAGAAGCAGGGTCTGGGGGGAGGGGAAGAGGGTGTCACTTTAAATGTGGAGAGAAAGGCAAGCATTTTATGCCCAAACTGTTTCTGGATGGAAACTGGGATTCTTGACTAAACCAAATTGATCTCAGAAAGTACCTGATCCCTATGGGCATACAAAATCACATTTTCAATTGAAATTTTTAGGCAGAAGAAAGTTGAGAGTTTTGATGAAAAGTCAGCTCCAAGAAATAAGATTCTATCTGCAGCTATTTCCCTCCTGATCCAATATTGTTACAGTTGGTTAATATTTCCCCAGTTAAGCTATATTTTGATGGAGAATTGAATATTTTTTACTAAACTACTTATTTCTCTTTTTTTCCAAGTTTCTCCTTTTGCAGACTGTTGAACTTTTAACAAAAACATTTCAGATAAACCCTGCTTTTTAATTTTTTAATGAAGAATAGAAAATGCTTAGGGAAACACTAAAATCACTTTCCATCGACATTTTCATTCAGAGGAAACCCATCATTCAGCCAGCCCTGAAAGCAAGATTTCCCTAGCTGCTTATGCCTCTTTAAGCTGTAATTTTCTATAAAGCTTGGGCTGCTTAAAAACCCAACATTCCCGGAGACCCCTTGTGCCAGTCAAGTGGTGGGTCTCCCATAGTGCAGGAGGCAAAGGCTGCACATGGCAAGGCTGAAGCCACACGGCAGAAGCAGCTCCGTGCTCCAGCGTTGAGAACGGGCTGTGTTTGGACTCTGTGTTTGGCAGATGCTCAGCTGCCTGTGGACAACCATAGGGCCTCACTCAGTGCTCAGCATCTCTGGAGCTCCATCCCTGGGGAACTTGTTTAATGCACAAGTCAATGAGCAAGGGGAGGAAGCAAGTGAGGCATACGAAGACAACACAACTGAAGAGTAAGCTTCATCATGGCTTTATGAGTTACCAGACAACCACATGTTTTATTGTCTTTTCTAGCTTACTTGCTTTTTGACTTGCCGGTATGGCCAAACTCTGTTCTACTGGGCAGTATAGCAGAGATGGTTTGAAGGATCTGTCTGATGTGCTGGGAGCAGGGTGGAAAGTCAACAGAGATGGGAGAGAAAAGGCCAAGACTCTCCAGACAAAATGGGAGATGGCAAGGCAGAGATGCCACCTCAGGTGGGCAACAGAAAAGGACAGAGAAGATAGATACATCAGTCAGGGCACAAGTGAGACATAAAGGAGAAGAGAGGAACCAGCTGGTGAAAGGAGAAGGAGAGCAGGGTTGGTTCTGGGGTCCTGGGACAGAGTTTGTCTGTTCTGAAATGACGGCAAAATGCAGTGGGCGCACACATCAGGCAAACAAGGGGGGAAGGGCAGCGAGGGGGCACGAGGGAGCCTTGCAGCAAAACCAATTAATACTTGAGCGAGCCAGCTGCTATTGAATGAGATTTGAATTTCACACCATTGCTGGAAACCTCAAAATAAACCTTTCCCCTTCCCAGTGCGTCAGAAATTCTGCCTTATAAGGCAATATTGCCTGCTGGATGTTGTGGGGGCAGAAAAGGGAGAGAAAATAGACTACAGAGCCCCTCTCCTCTTGCGTCTCTCTAGCCCTTTATTTTGCTCTAATCCCCAAGTTGTGCTGGAGTCGGGAATGGCTGTTTTCACCCAGCCTATGTCAGGAGGGAGGAGAATTCCCATGGGATGAAGAGCAACAGAATTACAATTTCTGATTCACCGCCTGCAGTCAACTTAGCGTCCTGCTGCTTGTTAGGGGGTGGAAAAAAGGCATCTGGCTAGGTGTGCTCTCCAGGGAGGCTTCTGCCCTGCCTTTCCTGGTAAAACCGTACTGCAGAAAATAGAGCTCACAACTTGGAGGCAGGGGAGGGTGGTGGAGAGGGTTCAGTTCCACTGATGGTTTGGGCAGACTGAATTTCAATCAGAGTCAGCTGCTAAGCAGAGCAGGAGGATACTTATAATGGGATTTAATGAAGCAGAGAATCAGTGTTGTCCTCTGCATCAAAGGGGCTTCCAGTTACGGGGGAATGCAGTTTTTCATTACCAAATGAGCAGAGAAATATCTGCCTGATAATCCTCAACACTTACTGAAAATTTCATAACTTCAGACAGGTTTGCCAGCCCCAGAGAAAAGCCTCGCAGTGCTGTCCAGAGCCATAAGCACTGGCCATTGCATTTGCACCTTGGTGGTGGCACCGATGCCAGGAATTGAAGCTATGGGGCACCCTGGCTTGCTCACTGATGCTAGCCCATGCTGCCTTTATTTGCATATATCTGACTGCTGTTGGGGCACAGTGTTTGCAGCATTACACAGCTTCCAGTTTTAGCACTGGGAACCTGCAAACATGTCCATCCATTGCTTGCCTGCCGAGCTCCCATATTTCTGCTACCATGAGATGCTTTACCAGGGGTTCTTCTGAGGGTTAGGTAGCCCCTAGAGAGTGGCTATCCATACAGACCTCCTTTTCTTCTGAAAGGGGCATTAGTCCCAAACCACCTCCTTCTCACCTGGATGTCTCTTCCCACACCCGTTGGGAAAATTTCACCCCCATGGGCATATGATCTTGAAACCACATCTGGTTTCTGATGTCCAGAGTCTCTTTGCACTATCTACTCAATTGCTCATTCATCATGGAGGACAGGGCAAAAGACCTTCCCATCATGTACAGTGGCCTCAGCACCCACCAGGGCAGTTAGCTCCACAGAGGTTCTGCAGCTGGACCACAGGCTTTTCTTTGGTTTTGTCCTCTGCTTCTGAGCCATCTGCTATTGCTGTTCCCCTAGCAACCAAACCATTTTCCCTTCCCTTTCCCTTCCCTTCCCTTCCCTTCCCTTCTTTTTCCCCTCCCTTCCCTTCCCTTCCCTTCCCTTCCCTTCCCTTCCCTTCCCTTCCCTTCCCTTCCCCCTCCTCATCTCTCTCCTCCTCCCCCTTCTTCTTCAGGTCCTTCTGTCCTTCCTTTCCCCTTCCCCTTCCACTTTCCCCTTTCCCTTCCCCTTTCCCCTTCCCCTTTCCCCTTCCCTTCCCCTTTCCCTTACCCTTTCCCTTCCCCTTCCCTTCCCTTTCCCTTCCCCTTCCCTTCCCTTCCCCCTGAGCCATTTTCCCAAGCCCAGAGTCCTTCAGGCAGTTTCAGCAAAGCCAGAACCAACCCAGGACTTGTGACCTGTGATCAGTTTTCATTCTGCTTGTAGCTCACTTACCATGTGCAGACCGAACTGGTGATTCTATCCCACGTATCTACATAACACAGTTTTTATCTGTGTCTAAAAAACTTGGAATCTCTGTGATCCTGTGTAAAAACTTCTTAATGGACCTATAGTGCTGACACAGTTGATTACTCCTGTAGTAGGCTACTTCTAGAGTCATTATTTCAAATGCAGAGGAGCTAAACAGATAAATTTGTTCTCCCTGATAAAAATAAGCAGGAGTGGTCTCACTTACCATGTGCTTCACCACATCCCACTCCAGGCCCTGCTCTGCTTGCAGGCAGCCCCATGGTGTGGATTCCCCATCCCTTTCCACAGGAAAGGGCCATTGGGTTCCTCCTCTGCTATCCCCATCATGCAGGAAAAATCTAGTGTCTTCTAGTAGGGGTTTTTCCACTGTATTTGGAAGTAGCTGTGCAAAGACTGGCCACAGTTTTCCTGCTCCTGTCTTGATTGATGCTCATGGGGACTCATGAGTCCTTCTGCACCGTCTCCCAATCTCCTCACAGCTATCACCACTTATATCTGCATCATCTCTCTTGTGTCTCATTTACCCTGCTAGGCTGTGTGCATGGGCAATGTCTCCGTTTGCAGTTGTGGATGGATGGATGGACGGACAGATGGACGGACGGATGGATGGATGGATGGATGGGTGGATGGATGGATGGACGGACAGATGGACAGACGGACGGATGGATGGACGGACGGACAGACGGATGGATGGATGGATGGACGGACGGACAGATGGATGGATGGATAGTGCAAGGCTGACAGCGATCCACACGTGTGCTTATGACACCAGCCTGCAGTTCAACCATCACCATCCCTTTGTTTCCTGAGGAGACTGACTTGGTGCCCAGCACATCAGCTCATTTAGCAGTTCCAGATGAATCATCTCCTGAGCATCTCACGCTGAAGTCACATGGTTTGCTGAAATGGAAGTGAACCAGCAACTTCCCATGACCTGCCTTGAACTGGCAACCTAGAGAGCACAAAGGAAACCTGCCTGCCCATGGTGGAGCAGTGTCCTTCTGCAGTGCGAGCACCCCATCTTCCCTCAGAGCAGGATCCATCCTAGGCGGGCTGGTGACCTGTGGGCTGAAGGAGCTAGCCACAAACCTTGCCTCTCACATTTCAACTGCTCACTTTCAGCCAATCTATCCTTCCCTTAATGGTGATTTATCTCACAACATCTCAGCAGAGGTAATTTCCATATGGCACAGACTGCCAGAGTGGGCATTTTTCATGATATTTAGAAGCCAAGTCACTTCAATTTGCATAATATTCAAACGATTTCTAAATGTTGAAAACAGTTCACAAGAGAAAAACAAAAAGGTTACTCATAAATTCCACGTCTTTTTTCCTGCCTCTGGCTGCAGGGAAGCTGGTCAAGATACATAAGATGCATCCTGGATTACTGTGGGAGAGCAGTGAATGTATCTGAAGCCTAACCTGATGGAAGGGGTCAAGGGAACCTGATGGAGAGGGAAATGTACAAGCTCACCTACGTGTGCTAAGCAAGGCAACACGCATCAGGTTGCTATTACCAGTCAGAAAAGTTGCTTTGATTTGGGAATTTAGCACTGTTCCCCCTCAGTCCTACACTGATGACAGGAAGTCCCAAAGGCTTCATCTCTTAGTGTCTTGCTGTCTACCTAGGCAGCCTCATCCTTATTTTCCCTTGTCTTGCCAGCCCCTCTGAATGGGCAGCTGTGGACAGGGAGACAGAAGACCTGGCTTCCCATCTCACAGCTTCTGCCCAGGTGGGCAAGGGGAAAGGACTCCCCTGGTCATCACAGAGGCTACCAGAGAAACACAGCATATTCCACATGGGATCCCCATCAGGGCTGAGCGCTGCAGCTGAGGAGATCCCAGCCTTGCTCCCTGGAGCTGATCTCTGTACCAGGCTCTAATGTGTTTCAGTCTATTTTCCCTCTGAAGTTCATTCCAGGATGGCTCCTTGCTGTGCATTATTTCATCTTAAGTAAACCTTTTCTCTTTGTTTACATTTGACAAATATTTGCAGATTTAGTAGCTCACATCCTTGGGAGGGATTATGCAGAAATCACTGTAGCCCTCTGCCTCACATACAGTGTTTGTAGCTGAGATCTACTGACGAGCTCAGGCCTTGCTCCTGCAAAGCCTGTAGCTGTGCTTTACCTTAAGCACTGCGCACGCTCCTGGATGCCTGTGATTACCCATGAAGGCTCAGTGGTGCTGGGAGATACTGAGCAGAATTTATCCCTTGATTTACCTGAAATGGTATAAATAGGAAGGCAGGAAAAAAGACCTAGTATATTTATACTGCAAATTCTTTTCATCTCATTAGCTTTGAAATAGATCCAGGGTTTGATTGCTTTTTAATTTTTCACATTAAAAATATATATGATTCGAGGTTGACTTTTCCCCCCCCTCCCTAACCTTCTCCCTCCATGTCTGGTTTGTAGGCATTGTTTTGTGGCTGGTGGAAGGGGGCCGAGGGGTATATTAGATCCACCAGCCACCAGGAAAGGTTCTTAACTAGGGCTGAGAACTGGGGCAAAATCTGAGAGGCAGGGGAGAGGCTGTGATTCATTACTGCTAGAATGGGAAGCACCTCTGAATATTATTATCTCAGTATCGTCTCTGTTCTTCTGTAGCATAAATAACTGGCTCATCCCTAATGACTCCGCTCTTGTTAAGAGGAAGCTTCATTTGGGAGCTGTATGCAGCCACTTAACATGCAATCTGCATCTTGCTGACTGTGAGTCAGTGCCTCTTTGATCCCACAGTGCCGTGGAGGATAGTGCTGATCATGAGAACCTGTCTGCAGCTCCCTCCCGTGGGGTCTCAAACCTGCTCTGTCCTCTGGAGGGTGTGTGCTTTTGCCAGCACACAGGTCCCAGGGTCCAAAAGCTGGAGGACCTGCTTTCTGCGGTGAGCTTGGGGGGAAGCCCGGTCTCTCCCATCCAAGACCACAGATCAGAACATGCCCTATACAGGAATATAACTTTGAGGATCCACTTGGGCGTCTCTGTATGCCAGGCACATGGGAATGATGCAAAAGGCAGCTTTGGCACCACACTGGTATACGATGTCACAGTGGCTCCCCAAAATACATTCAGACCACAGCCCTGTCCAGACCAAGACAATCTCTCTGCACCCTGTGGCTTGCTGGCTGCGGTCATCCCATCTCATTTTTCCATGCATGAAGCTTTTTGGAGAAGGAGCTGTCTTGTTTTGTTTGTTTTTTTCGGACCCCAGCATAGTGGGATTTTGGACCATGATTGGGATACTTGCATCTTCCATGAATACAAATGTAATTAATTAATGAAAATAACCAGTGGGAAGCCAGAGCTCATTGCTAGAGGGACTGATTCAGTGCAACAGTATTTCTTTTATTCATTCCAAGCTCTTCTATGCAGGAAATAGCTCTGTAGCTGGCATGGATGTCCAAAAGTGCTTCCACCTAGTCCCAGCATTAACCTTTTCAGTACTGGCTTGGCGAATCAAGTGAGATCCTCACTGTCTGCCTGGTTTGAGGGTGTCTTGAGCAGAGACCCTCAGCAGCTCTGGGAGTAGGCTGCAGGAGGCTGAAGGGTCCCTTTGACATCTCTGACCTGGGCAGGGAAGAGCTAAAGGGCTCCTCATCAATCAGCCATCATGCAGGGAAAATCTCATGTCTTCTAGCAGGCTTTTTCCAGTGTATTAGGAAGCAGCTGCCTTTTAATTAGAGGATAGCTAAGCGCTACCTTGTGATCTGTGAGGTTATGCATATTTAATAACACCAGCTCCCATCTGCTGTTGCCTAGTGCTGTGTTTTAGTAAGCACAGACTGGAAGGTCCCCTTTGATGTTTCTTCATGCTGGCTGTTCTTAGAAACAGGGAGGGCACAGCGACTCAGCAGCCAGGGATGCTTCAGCCATTCCAAAAACTGGGGGGAACCACGTTGCACAGGGTGGTTCCTCACCTGATTCTGTGAGATGTTGATCTGGCTGCTTTGTTGATGGCAGAGCAGACTCTGCTGGAGCAGGCGGCGTTTCTGAGCTGTGCACGCTCTGGATGAGGAGCAGGACCCACCTGGAGAGGGAAAGGGAAGCAGGACACTGCCGCTGCCTCTCCTTATCCACATACAGTTAGTCTAAACTCTGCTAATAGAGTCCTTTTTTGGTGATGATTAGCATAAGCCTGTTTGGCTTCTGCCCATCACTGAACATTTCAAAACCATGCATGCCCATGATCCTGCTCACATTCAGCCCTTGGTTAACAGTGTTTGAGGTATTTTTCTCTCTGTACTTACTGGTTGCTCTTCTACTCCTGTCCATGTAGCACTCTAGATACTTCCACGTCTACCTTCTCCTCTATTTCTCGATCTCTTAAGGTATTTTGCAATTATAAATTACAGTGCTTTGGCACTTCACCCTTTCCAATTCAGTGTGTTTATGTGTCACCAGATTCCTTTAGGTATCTTTATTCTTCCTTGGATGTCAGGAAAGGTCTCCACAATGATCAGGTAAAATTCGAGTGTAGGGAGCCACACATAGAGGAGTAAATCTTTCCCAGCCTGTGTATGAAACCGCAATTTGGCGCTCAAAGGGACTGAAAGAGGAAGCAGCAAGATCTAACTTGACTGTATTGCTTTTCATTGCCTGACATAAGGAAAATGAAAAAAGATAATAAATAGCTGGAAAGGAGGAGGCATCAGGCTTTCACAGCACTTCTGTTGCGTGGTGTTAGTAGGACAGGCAAAGTAAGAAGTGCCACATCCCAGTGGTGCCATACCAGTGTCCTGTTCCAGCACAGACATGTGGCCTTGGAGCCACTCTAAGTGGAACACTGGGATCATTCCAGGTGACACAGAGGCAGCTGGCACAAGCACGTGCTCTACGAACCTCCCTCCCTGGCACAGGTACTGGTTTGAGCTGGTGTGACCTGAAGAAGCCCTGCAGATGTGCTTGTGACACTGTGGACCAGCCTGGTACCTGTAGCTCCTAGTCCCTGGCTCCCTAAGGACTCATCCCACTGTAGCAGTGCTGCTTGTGTCATTGGTGCCCGCTTCCTCTCTTGCCAGAGTCCTTCAAGAGCAGAGTATTCAGAGAGAGGTGAGCAAGGACAGTCTGCTTGCTGCTGCCCGGGATGTCCCCCAGGCAAGGGGTCGCTCCTGTGGGGATCTTCTCCATCACCTCCAAGTTGTTGCTCCCTGTTGGCCAAGCGGACTCTACAGTTCAGGACTAAGCTCAAATCATTCCTCTGCAGAGAGGCTTAGCAAGGCATCCCTACCCCCAGGAACCCAGGGGTACCAGCAGCTCAGAAGAACCAGACGCCTAATTGCTATGGCTCTGTCCATTTGGAAGTGTGGGCACAAGCAGCTCTGCAGTTAGCCAAAGGAGGGTGCCTGCAGGCTTTATTTGCAAAAACAGAAGCAGATTTTGGATGGGATGGAGACAGCCAAGAGGCTGATCAGGGAATTCGCTAAATAAAGTATTTCTCTGGCCAGCCTTGTTTGTTTGTTTATTTTTGTCAAAAGTGAGATGTCTTGCTGGAAGGTCTCCATTAAACCTGAACTCGGAAGACTGCCAAGGCCTGGGATGGGATGTCAGGTTGAAAACAAAGTACTGGGGAGCCAACCTAAAAAGCAAGTATCTTGTGCAGGGGATTTGCCTCATAGTGGGAGCTCTGTGCTCCCCCTCTGGAGGAGGGGGAATTTGCATCTCTTGAGTTCTGTGTCAATGCCCCAGGCGCCGGACAAGAAGTTACTGCGATTCTGTCACTCACTTATTGAAAGTCTGCTCCTGAACCAGAGAAACTGTTTTGCCATGAATATTTCATTAAAACCAACTTGTTCCTGTGGAAAAAAAACCCAAACAAACACACAAAAAACAAAAACCTAAACAAAAAACCAACCAAACAAAAAAAACTAAAAACAAAACGATGAAATGGTCTTTTCTACAAAAAAAACCCAGACACTGCATCAAAAAATAATTCAGTACACAACTCCTGCCCATCTCCACTTCTGCCATGCCTCCTTTGCCCTTCTGTGTCCTGCCAGGCTCTTAGAGCTAAGCCCAAGCAACAGGAGCCTGAAACCAAGCTGGCCATTGCCCAGATTCATGCCCCTGACCCTCTCTTCCTTTCCATTGCAGCAGGAAGGGCCACTTCACCTATAATCCTGCCAACATTTCACCTGGAAAAACAGCCTGGGCATGAAGAAAAGACCTATTTCTACGTATTGCAGGCCCTGCTGGCCACAGCCGCTGGTGCTGGCATCAGGAGGTGAGTGGGAGGAGATGCCCTAGGGATGCTGCTGGCTCTGAGGTGCACGTCATGACTGGAGACCCGGCTCTTTGCAAACCTCCCAGCTGCCGGGCGGCTTCGCGCAGCAGCTCAGAGCTCCCACTCAGCCCACTCAGGGCGGGAATTCAGTTAATATTTCAATAACAAATCTCCTAAACTTGGGCTCCCCGTGGGGCTGGCATTGATCACTGATCCTCAGAGCTTCACTCTTTCTTCCTTCAAATTTTCCCTAGGCTGGGAAGGCGGCTGCTTATTGATATTCAGAGGCAAACATTGCAGTCTTTCAAATGCTGCCAGGCTTTATGAAGAGCTGTTAATAAAATGGATTCACCCAGCAGCAGAAGCAAACCGAACTGCAGAAAAAGGCTGGGAGGAGGCTGAAGGGGCATTTCCAGGCAACTGAGGGCTTTTCCCTCCACTGCCGCCAATGTCTTCGCTCAGGA
>NW_010165861.1:12679-16951 GCF_000695765.1 Mesitornis unicolor | reverse complement strand
AGCAGGAATTTCAAGGCCAGATTTTCTGAGTTTTTTTGCACAGGAGCAAAGAGCTTACGTGTACCAAGTGCTGAGAGGGGCTTGCACAAATAATTTTGATTCAGCCATCCTCCTATCTTCAAGATTTAGCCACCAGAACACTTTTTACTCTGGGGAGCAAGTCTGCAGACATCCATGAAAGTTCTCCATCTTGTGGGCAGGTGTCTCCTTAAAAAACACTAAAGCACAGTTGAAGTAAAGATACCAGGTACTACAGCTGGGGCAGAGGATCAGGCACCTTAACCACACACTCAGCAGCACAGAGCACTGTAGCTGGGGACTCAGCAGTACTACAGTATATGCTATTTTCTGCACATCTCTGCCTTTGCAGGAAGAATGTTACATCTGCCAGTGCGCTGTGGGACCCTTGTACCATGGAGAAACTCTCATGGCAGCTTGGTCAACTGTGTACACTAGTTTCCAAGAGCCCTGAGTTTTGTTTTTAATACTGTTGAACTGAAGAAAAGTCAATCATTTAAGAGGGATCAACTTGGAAGAGCAAGTCAAAGATAAAAAAGGCAGTCTAGTAATGCCTGAAATCAAGACATTTCCTAGGTGTTGACAGCAAGGAGGAGGAAGGAGGTATACTTGGCTCCCAGCAGCTGGAGAAGATATCTGAATATGGTTTCTTTCCGCCTCTGCAAGGAGAAGTGCCGCAGGTTCCCCTTCACTGAATTTTCTGGTCGCATCTTTGCTTAGGGACTGCATGAAGAGGGCAAGGAGTCTACCACGAGCAGCAGAGCAGCAACCAGACTGTTCCTCAGTGTGATGGGCTGAGGTGCAGCTTTCAGTAGAGCCATGCAATGCGCACACCTCTCTGGGAAGCAGCTGCTCCTTCTGGGGACTGGTGACACAGTGTCCTCTCCTCTCTCACTAGCTTGTTATGTGCACCTGCAGATCATCCATGGGTCCCAATCTGTTCCTCCTAACTCCTTGGGCTGGACAGGTTATGTGGGTCACACGTACTCGTGTTGGGAAGGAAAACATAAGAACAATTGCCATTTTGGTCCACACCACACTGTGGCCTTTGGAGATGCCACACATTTTGAAAGGAGGCTGAAAAACAGTGTCCTAGCAAACAGAGATATATGGTGGAGCTGTGTGTGTCAGTAAAGACCCATGTTGTGTGTTACATTCAGGTCTTCTCACCATCACAGCCTCTGTAGTTCTTGCTCACTTTGACATCAGCATTACAGTGCAGTGATTACAGAGCTCTAGCCTGGCAGCTGCTACATTTTAGGAGTGACTTACTTGATTTCTCCATTTGGGAAGCCTTTTGGGATTTGGTGACTAAATGGCTATTGTTTACTTCAAGTCTGAAAAGGACATCAGCAAATATGCCCACAGTGCTGGCCTGGGAGGTTTACTTTGACACATGGCGCTACAATACAAAAAGTTTGGGAAGCCACAAAACACAAAGTGACTCATCCTGCTCCATAAATGACTTTCAGCATCCTCAAAGGTCCCTATTACTTGTCTTCACTTCTGGAAGGGCTGAGTTGTTTACATCAGGGTAAAAACCTCAAAAAGAGTCACAAGGAAGATGAGGCATTTGAGTTCTTCCAGAAGGTGAATCTCTGCAGCCAGCCCTGTTCTCCTGCCTCCTGATCTTCACAGTAACATGTCAACAGCCTTGACATCCCAGCCATTCTGTTTTGGAAGGACTGAGAGTCATTAGGAAAGAAAAAAAAAATACTTTCTGAGTGGTGTGGGCCTGTAAAGTGGTGTGGGCCTGGTGTGGCCTGCAGGCCTACAGGCCTGTAGCCCTTTACCAACGCCGTACTTTGTGTCACATCTCTGCAGGGCAACATAGGGATCTACAGGGCAAGGCTGGGATCTGAAACAGCCCCTGCTTGTGGCACCATGCTGGTGCCCAGCAACTCGACGCAGCTCCGGTGCTGTTGGCTGGGGGCTGAGGGAGGGGGAGGCAAGAGGAGTAGAGGTGACTTGTTCTTCCAGCCCAGGACCAGCTCATTAGCAAAGGATGCTTTGCTTTTTAATGTCTAAAAGCTCAGGCCACAAGAAAGGTCACAGATGCCTGGCAGAAACTCCCTCTTGAGTTTACCCTTCAGCCAAAGCACACGAATAGCTTGAGGACATGAGAGGTCACATACATAGTAATCAAATGAGCATTTCATATAGGAGCCCTGGAGGAGGAAGGCTGAGGTGTGCTGGGGACTCTGCTGCTGAGAGAGGGACAGGGTGTGCAGAGGACAGAGAGAGTGGGGAAGCAGATGGGGAGGAGGAGGGCAATGACTTGACAGGAATTATGCAAGCCATCTCATGCTGTGGAGCAGTGCCTTTGACCCGGCTATGCACAGTAACTTGGTTCAATTTGCACGTTCACTTTGAAAGGGCATTTTCATTAAAGCTATTCCATGGCTGAGGTGCTGGCATCAGGCTGTAAAATCCCGCTCTGGACTTCTGTAGCAGATAGCAATGTAGCACCACCCAACAAGATGTCAAGAAACAGCTAGATTGCTGCTTAATTATTTATGTGTCTTGCTTTATTATCAAAACTTGGTCTTCCATCCTCTTTCTTAAGATCTCAGAGCTTGTTTGTAATATGACAGTTTTACTCAGCTTTTTTTTATTTTTGGTGACTGCATGTCATACTCCTCTTGAAGGCAGTGGCTGGGTGACCAGCAAGAAGGGGCTGGGTGCTATGGGCCGGCTGCTGCAGGCACAGGATAGGTGGGATGCCTGGAGCATAACAATTGCCCGGTCCCTGGAAGAAACGGGGCAGAGACACTTCCAGCGTGTGCACAGTGGGAAGAAAGGGCTGCTGGGAACACTTCTCTGTGCCATCACCGAACTTACTCATCCAGAACAGTGGATGGGCAACTGTTGACATCAGAAACTAATGCTGGGCTTGGGAGGAGAAGTGAAAAGTGCATCATACTTTTGATGATGTTTTGCCTCCTCAGGACCACCTTTCCTGACAGCAAACCTCTCACCCTCAGGTAACCACTCTGGGACCACTTTGTCCTGGAAGTCTGTGCTGGAAGGCACCCAGGGAGGTCACAGCAGGTCTGTTGCCAATACTAGATCAGGTCACTGCTTCTGCGTCTAGTTAAGTCTAAGGCAATCCAGCTGTTGAAGGATTCCAGTTCCCCCACCTCTCTGACCTGTCCCAGGACGTCACCACCATCCTAGGGAACAATTTTTTCCCAATGTCCAACCTGAACTTCCTGCGTTGCAATCTGTGGCCATTATCCCTTGCTCCATTGTCAAAGAAATTGGCTGCATCATCTTTATAACTCCGTTCCAAGCAAAGGTTGCTGTCATACCCCACCTTAGCCTCCTGCTCTTTGCCAGACCAAACCATTCCAGATACCTCAGTCTCTCCTCTTATGTCACGTCCCTTCATATGGGGCAGCACTTTTATGGGTAAATTGTAAAATTTACCTTATAACCATTATAACCACCCATGCAACATCAATGGAGCTCTTGGTAGCAAGCCTTAGAGTACTGTGGTGTCTCTCTATCTCAGCACTGCTTCAGGAAGAGGCATGGAAATGTGTTAGTGCTGTTTCAAGAGAGTTTTGCCATTCTCTGGACTCTCTTTTTCTTTGACCCACAATTGGGTGCTTTCATCCTGGACCACACAGCCTCTCAACCACTGCACCATGATAATCCTCTCCTGCTTTTGCTTCCTCTGTTGGAATATCATGATAGGCCTGGCTGGTTTTTGGCTCCATCTAATCACATCCCTGCTTGGCTAATATGAGGTGAAAGCCTGTTTGCTCATGTCAGCAATCCTCAGCAACCATCCTCCCTCTGAGGGTGCAAGGTTATTTTAGGCCTCTTTATTTATCCTCTATAGAAGATGTAGCCACATAGAGCTAGGTGCATTCAGCAGCACTGGGAGCCATGCTAGGGTTGATAGATGCCCTCTGTAATGTGGCTTCCCTATACTGTAGTGATAAATCTCCCATCCACACTAAGTGCGCTCAGGATATATCTCTTCCCTGTATTTCTCAGACCCAGCAGCCGCAGCATCTCTTGCTGTGACTTCTGTGGTGCCACAGCCATCCCCCCTGCACCGCCTGCTCCTGCTGCTTACACCTGCCCTCCGGCCATCGCAGCAGTTCTAGCAGCAGCCACCAGGCTGCTGTATTTCCCTGGAAATACAAGAAAAGGTCTGCATATGTAACAGCCTGCTTGGTTTCTAGGAGGCCGGGCACGGGTGAATATTTGTGAAGGCAAATATCCCCCTCTGCCCGGTGCACT
>NW_010165861.1:0-12648 GCF_000695765.1 Mesitornis unicolor | reverse complement strand
TGCTGAACCCGCACCGACTCCAGGCACAGGCTAAGCAGAAACTGCCTCCCAGCAGACGACCCCTTTCTGCTGTTATCTTCCCCTTCCTGGCTACTTAAGGGCTTATTTCTTGGTTGATCTGTTCTTTGGGCTCCAGAAGAGAACTTAATGCCTACTCTGGCTACAGAAAAGCTTTACTTAGCCTCACATGGTGGTCATTATCATTAAGAAGGCAGTATCTCCCAGTATGCTGTCAGAAGGTGCAGACAGTTCCTCTGGCTCATGCCATGCTGTTGTCCCATCAATAGCTTTTCACCTAATATTTGACCTTGGGAAGCCCTGATGAGCAGGAGCATAGCAGTGCTGCATCTCAGTACACTTGATCTAAATTCAGCACTTATCGAGGAGCACTGTATATAGAAAAAACCTCTAGAGAATTTTCTTGAGCAATAATAATGCTTTTCATAAGAAACAAACATTAAGCAACTTGTGATTAAACTTTTATATGTTAAGCATTTAAAAAAACCAACAGATCGAGTAAGCAGCATGTGTGAATGTTGCTCAGAGATAAGCCAAGTATCTGCTATGAGTATGTATCAGAGTCTTCATGGTAGAGCTCCGTCATAAAACTGTGTTTGTGAGGTTGTTTGACAAACTAGCCACGGGAAGACAAAAAAGATGCCAGAAAAATTATTATGAGCATGAACTCTAGCTTCCTCAGAGGAGTGTATCCATTTCAGAGAGACGGTGTGATGTTCTTCTCCAAGAAGGGCATTGTCTGGGAAGCCTGATGGAAAACAGGCACTGTATGTGTGACATTTGGGGACATGGAGATCGATGTAGCTGCTGTTTGTAGCAATTTCATCTTTCCTTGACAATGCCATGATTCAAGTAATCTTGCTATGGAAACTACGAGCTCTGTCCTAGGCCCTGGAAAGTATCAGGCAAATGGGTAATAGGGCTGGGATTTCCTTTCTAAGGGCATCCTCATCGAGATTTGGGGTCTCTGGAGGCTTTTTGGAAGACTAATGTGTTAATTTCCAAGATCATCCTGATGGTTGCATTGGCCTGGGGAGCTGGGCAGTCTTGTGTGACCTCTGTACTTAAATGAGGATCCCACTGGTAATAATGCCTTTAAGAGGAAACACACAAAAGTTTGGTAAAGCTCATCCAAGAAAATGGGAAATTCTTCCTAAATCTGTGTCCCAGCACTTACCCAGGCTGGATGTCTTTGGCACCTTGGGGCATATGGTCCAGCAGGTCAAGGGGAATAGCATCCACCAAAACCCACCTGTGCATACGGAAAAGCCTGTTAGGTTTCTAGCAGGTTTATTCCCCCCCCCGATGTTTACACCTAAACTAGAACAGTTGTTTTATCCCTAAGTTGGCTCTATGTAGGTTAATAAGATTTTCCTTCATTATTTGGACAAGGGTTTTTTTTTGTTGTTGTTTGCACTTCTGCAATAAATTTAACATTTAATGTAAAATGCTACCAGGAGCAAAGAAAATAATAATTTTGTAAATTTTAAGTTTCTTAGCAAAAAACAACAATAGCAACAAAAGCCACAGGAAAATGATGTTTCCAAGTAAAACATCAGCTAAGGCAGAATTAAGTCCTCAGGGAGCCCTCAGTTACTGAGAACAGCAGAAGTAAGGTCTGACATTATTTCAAAATATTTTCTGACACTCGAATGTCAGAAAATCTGAACGCTTCAGCCACTCCTGTGAGTCACAGGATAAACCACTGCATACTAGCCTGAACGCTGCAAAACCCTTTTACTAAGGCTCGGGGATAAAAAGCAACATGCAACACTAATAATCATAAGCGATACTACTCTTATTACTAATACTTCTCTATCAAATAGGAAGAAGGGAGCTGAGGTTAACAATGTTGAAAAAATACTAAAAGTGTGGCCATAACTAAGAAAAGCTAAAGATGGCTGTAAGATAGCAGTATCCACCAAGCTAACAAAAAAAAACAACCCAAGAAAGACTAAAAAACCGTATCAGGACCAAAAGTAGGTCTGGCAATCAACCAAATCCTTCAGCAGACAGCTCTGATGAAATCAGCAATGATGGAGTAAAACAAGCAGAAATATGAAACGAATGCTGTGTTTGGAGAGATGATGGAAGAGGCTGCCAGGTTTCATAGGGTCTGAGCTGCTCTGTCCTGCAGCAATGAAGGATGATGTTAAACAGCAGCAGATAAAGGTAATACACTTAATCCTGGAGGGGCAGGTCACCTGCGTCATGAGCTTATAAGACCTGACTAAGGCAGCCTTTGCACAGCTGATGTTAACTCTAATGAGCTGATGTTGATTTTAATGAACTCTTGGCATACTGAGGATGCTCCAGGGGATGGAATTCTCCAGCAGTGTTGGTGAAAGCTGGATGGGATGGCTTGGAGAGGATGGGGATGACACGGCCCTAGTTGCAAGCAAAATAATGGAACTCTTGTTACATGCTCACCAGTAAAAGAAGTCATAAATAAAACCCCATCTATTTCAGCTTACAGCAGTGATATTTCATGCTATTTTAGATTGCACAGCTTGAAGAAGCTGCACAGGCACCCAGGATCAAACTCTGCCCCTGTTTGCTGGCATTGAGGTAGAGGATGGGGAAATCCGGGAGGGCTGCACTGGCCTCCTTCTCCCTGCCTGCACCATGATACAGATGTCTGGCACCACAAGAAGTCTCAGACTTCCTCTTAATTCCCTGCCCTCAAATGATTAATATTCATGATCAAAATGAGAGCTTTCCTTCTCAGGAAATGGAAAGCTCAAAGAAAATTTATTAATGTATCCATTTTCCTGCAAATATTTCAGAACCTGATTTCCCAGAAGTTTAGCCAAGGCACATCCTCTGTCACATGGCTTTCAACACTGAAGAAACTGCCAGCTCGGGAAAAGCAGCTTCTATCTGGAAGGGTGAGACTTCCTCTGGTGTCATTGCACCTTCCTGCTCCCCCAGTATTGACACCTGGAAGACTGTTATGGCAGGGCATACAGAATGGGGAAAATCTCCTGGAAAGCTGTGAAGTCTCGGTGCCAGGGTCAAGGTGGCACATCAGAGCTTAGGAGCAGGGATGGAAATCTTGGCAGTGGATGCTCTGGGAAGAGGGCGATGGGCACAAGTGGAAGAGCTTGTGTGGGTGGTCAGGTCAGCAGAGGTGGGAGCTGCAGTAGGTAATGGCCTCCTCACGTCAGACAGACAAAGTGCTTCAAATAGGTCCACAGCCTGGAGATGAACCGTTAAAAGTGGTGTCTTGTTTCTCCATTCTGATCCAAAAGGTTGTTAGTCCCAGGCTAAACTGAGTCATTAGAACAAAGAGATGGAGTCCATCCAGGAAGGGCATCTGATGAAGGGCCTCTTTCCTTGACGTCTCACTTGATCCCAGTGCCCAAAGTGTGGCAAGTGCCCATACTGACCTGCATCAGTAGGGGTGATTCTTGTCCCAGACAGTGGACCAGCACATGGGCAGAGGCTTTGAATTAGCCCAAAGTGCTCACTGGGATTTGTGCCAGCCCCTTGCACAGAACAAATTTCCACAACAAGCAATCTGGAAGGGGTTTTGTTCCCAACACAAATTATTGCACTGACAGGGGATGCAGCTTGACATGGAGCAAGGATCCACACATGTCTTGCCTGCAGTTCCCAGGGGTAATTCCTAAGGAAATCTTGACATGGTCTAATAGGATCTTTAGAGCAGAAATGTCCAAGTCACCTAACTGATAGCACAACTTCAAGGAATTTACCCCATACTAGCTGAACCAGAGGAACCATTGGCACATGCACTTTGAGTCCACAACGTAAGTACGATGACTCAGCTTAGTTCAGCCCTGAGTTGAAGAGCTTTACCAAAGCTTTACTATTTTGCAGTCATCACCAGCTACAAGCACAAATACTGATAACTCTTGGCTCAGAAAATACATAAGATTATCAAGTGTGTAAATGGATCAGGATTGCAAGTATGAAATGTCATTTTCGAAAGAGTTTCTCCAGAAATGCGTGAGTTGAACCATTCTTGGGACAATAATGTTTCTCTAAGACTTACCACAACCAACCGGACTTGGATGTTTACATGTGGAGCTGTGTGCATCTGTGTGGGTTAGGAGCAGAACTGTTATTACCTGTATATGCTGTATAAACTTCCCAACTGGACATAATTTTATAAGAAAGGAATCTTTGACCCCGGTTATCTGCTCATACTCACTTGGAGGAGGTATCAGCTATTTTAAGACATTGCAGAAATATCAGTAGGGCAATGCAAAACATAAGGCAAGATGCTTGGGGAAACACTCTCAGGAGGTGAATTCCATTTCCAGGGCATTTCTCTAGCTCCTTGCATGCCTCTCATCTTATCATAAAGCTATGTGTAAATAATAGCTGCAGTCAAATACAACACAAAGATATTTCCACGAATCTCAGGGAAAATACTGTGCTCTAAGCTGGCTATTACATAGAAATCGTATCTCCTGAAGTCTCTGGTATTGAAAAGGTTATTACACCATTAGAGATCACAGGTCCTCTAGGGCTCAGCCAAGTTTCTTGGGCCATTTTTAGACTGCCCAGCACAATACTGATAGGCTGAGATTTGATACTCCTTTGATAGCCAGCGCTGCAATTTAAGATGTAACTTTTCCATAAGAATGTTTTTTGGTCAAAGGGGTCTAACAGATACAAGAAGAAGTATCAGAGAAAGTACTAACACCCTTGGTGGAGATAAGAAGCTGGTGCCTATCTGGGAAAACAGCAAAGATGTCAAATCCAACAAGGACATCAGTGAGGCTGAAAGGGAATGAACAGGGACAGAAGATGGGCAGGGCAAGCCCCTTTGGTGAGCAAGAGCAAGACATGAGTGAGAAGAAATGTGTCACTTTAATGCTGAACAATTATTTAGCTCTATCACTGTGAATGAAAGGGAAGCTCTTTTGTTAAATGACTGTCATGTCAAGCAGCAATTTGTTCTGGGTGAAAGTCACCCAGAGCAAGAAGAATACCAAGGGATCTGGGAATCCACTGCATGCTGCAGTAAACAAACAGCAAATAATCAAACCAAACCACTCATGGATGCTGTGTTCTCCCAGCCTTCCTCCACCTATGATACAGTCTCTCGCTTCCCCTGTGTTTCCCATGGCTTCAAGCATGGCACAGCCCATGTGCAATTACAGTGCTCCCGTCTCCAGCCTTCAATATCCTCTGGTTTCATCTGCAGACAAGTACAGGCATGCTTTCTTAGGTGGGTGAAGATTGCAGTAAAAACCCCAGACCTCCCTGCTGTCTGCTTGAGAGGTATTCACAAACAGGGGGAGGGCTGAATGAAGCTAACTTGTTATTCCTGACAAATAATTTGGCCAATTCCAATTAGTAACTATGAAAAGGCTGCAGAGTAGTGGTATATTTATTTGCACAGGAGCTTGAATATTCTTTGCCTTGATAAGACTCAATGTAACCACTTTTATATCTGAAATAAGAGACTATGAGTGTAATCATAATCTGCTTTTCAATGTTTGCCACTAAAGTTTTATGAGTGTTTTGGTGAGAATTGTTAATGGTGTTAATAAGTAATGCTCCATGACACACAGAGATGGCTTCAGCGTGCCCATGGTGCTAACTGGTAAAGCCACATTAAAAGTTACGAAGGTTGAAAGGTGATAGCAAATTCTGTAACTTTTTATTTATTTGAAAGAGTATTTTCTTACACGTTCTTGACTGCAACTATGCATTTTTGTCATAGGTGAATATGCTGACGTGTCCCTCACAAGTGTTGCAAGTGAGATTGCATGCACCACTTTTGCCCTTTTTACCTATGGGTACAGGCTTTTCTCTGGAGAAGGTGTTTTCATGAGCATAAGATAAAAATTCATCAAGCCAGTATCTATGCTTACAGAGAGCATCACAAAACTGAAGACGAGAGCTAGTGGTTGGCTCTTCTCTGGTACAGAAGATTGACTGGGGATGTGGGAGGTGACAAGGTGATTGCCTGACTTTCCTCATGCTGTTGGCAGTCCGAGGCAAAAAGAAAGGATGAGCAATTTGTTCCTATCATGGAGGCAAGTGATGCAGAGAGAGGGAAGTGGGTCTTTTGCTGTGGTATAAACACATGGATTTTTGCCAGTCACTTGAGTGAATACCTCAGCTTCAAAATTAACTCCCACTGGAGGTGAGGTCCTGCTTGGATTACCACTCCTCTAGGAAAGACAGCTTTTTCAGCACCTGTGCTTTCCTGTGGTCTCCTTTGGAAGCTGCTCCCTGTGCCCTGGAAGTGTGCTGAAGGAAGGCACTGCAGCCGTGCCAGGGCATGAGCGGAGGAGGTGATGTGGATCCTTTATGCTTTGAGCTTCCCCCTGAGTGGCAAACAGGAAGACTTGGACTATTTCTTCTTGTCTGACATCTTTCTTGTGGACCAGCCTTCTCCATGAGGCATCTCTCAAGGATTTTTTCTTATATATTCTTTGGGCACTGCAATGTCACATAAAATGGCACAGGGACTGACCTAAGCCAGCAGGTTCCCAGCACTGGATAGGAGGTCAAGCCCTTGCTTTGGGTGCAATTCCAGTTCCCGCTGTACCACTGCTCTCCAGCTCTGTTGGAGCTGCTGCTCCAGGCTCCTTCTCTGTGCCCTGAGCTGAGGGAGGTGAAAGGGGAGTGATATTACCCCACTCACTCCCCTTCAACCCTCTTCCTCAAGACTTTTGCTACTGCTTAATGCTACCTGGGAGCACAGCGCTCCTCACCCTATTGCATGATGCAGCCTTAATGTTGAACATCGCGGCTTTGTGCCCCAGGTTGAGTGCAGACCTCCATCTCTGCTCCTGTATGCAGCACACTGCTGAGACACCATTGTGCCTGCAGCTGCTCAGGCTGGATGAAGAAGGCAGCTGCCAAATTCAGCTGGAAGCCAGTGGTTGAGCCCTATCTTCAGCCTCAGCGGAAGCACAGTGACTTACAGGCAGGGCTTGTGGAGGTGGCTATGACATTTCGGCACAGACTGGAGAGCACCACAGTGGAAGGTTGTCTCTGGATAATGGCCACCCGATTGCTGGCTGCTCAGCCATGCATAGCCTCCCCAGTCAGCCAAGCCACCTCAGACTGCAGCTGGACTGCAGACAGAAGCAAGGTGCTCTCTCACTGAAGGAGAAAGCCAAGAAGAAATCAAATTACGAGCACTGAAATGCACTTGATCTTTAGCCCACAGACCTCCTTGTGTTTTCTGATGAACAAAGAGAGTGTGCCATAATTCCCTGAGTGTGTGGAAGCTGGGATGTGCAGTGAATAACCTCCGAGTTCACAGCTTCACGGGTAGCACTTCCTCTGCTTTCAACTCTTCAAAGCAATCAGCTGGAAGACACATTCGAAACTTTTCCCTTTCATTCAGCCATGCCATAGCCAGAAGGCAATGAACAGTGGGGACAGCTCTGGTGTCCCAGGATGAATGGGAGAGCAGGCACTCTGGCTGAAGTATAACAGGCATTCACTGCTGAGCCGTGTTCATGCATGAGCACAGGGACAGCTTAGGACTTGAACGTCACTCAAATCTTGAGGAAAAAGTGAGGATTGGGCAGAAGAGCTGAAAAAGGAGCTAAAACACAATAAATCTGAGAATATGGGCAGAAGAGCGTATTAGTTCATGTGAGGTAGGTTATGAACTTGCAAAGCTTTAGCAGCACTGTGGTTTCAACCCCAATGTGCAAAGGTGCCCTGCAACAACACATGGAAAATGTGATGCTCTTTCAGTGAAAGCAATACATTTTTGACAAGCTAAGTGTGTTTGTGTAGGTGGTTAGGATACAGTAGTTGAAGTCTTCCTGCCAACTCTTCCCTTTGGGTGATAAACTACTTTTTTTAGCACTTACCTACCATTCTTCTACTTTGGGTGGCAATCTACTGAATTTTGGACATGTAATACACCCTCGGTTTACACATCCAGCCGGAAGAGTCAGTAGGTGCTGACATGCTGTAAACTCATACTTCAGCCTGTGGCATCTGGAGGTGACATACTCACAAATAATTTGGGCAGTGGGGGGATTAAGCACCAGAAGTCTTGGGCAGATGGAGATGCTCAAGCCAGCAGAGCCTTCTGATTGAGCTGATAGGTAGAATATCAGCACAAATCAGAATGAGTTGAGTGGAATAATCCAGTTTTTGCTCAGCAGGGCACTGACGTGACCATACAGCTTTTAGTCCTGAGTTTACTGCGTTGTGCCCCAAAACATTCTGAGATTTGGCCCTTTTTCTTGAGGCTTCTTGTCTGTAGAGGCTCTGCAGGTTGATAGGTCTTGGCTGATACCCTATGAAGAAAACTGTTTCAGAATCACAGAATCACAGAATCACAGACCGTCAGGGACTGGAAGGGACCTCAAAAGCTCATCCAGTCCAATCCCCCTGCCGGAGCAGGAACACCCAGATGAGGTTACACAGGAAGGCGTCCAGGCGGGGTTTGAATGTCTGCAGAGAAGGAGACTCCACAGCCTCTCTGGGCAGCCTGGTCCAGTGCTCTGTTACCCTCACTGAGAAGAAGTTTCTTCTCAAATTTAAGTGGAACCTCTTGTGTTCCAGCTTGTGCCCATTACCCCTTGTCCTATCATTGTTTGTCACCGAGAAGAGCCTGGCTCCATCCTTGTGACACTCACCCTTTAAATATTTATAAACATGAATGAGGTCTCCCCTCAGTCTCCTCTTCTGCAAACTAAAGAGCCCCAGCTCCCTCAGCCGCTCCTCAGAAGGGAGATGCTCCACTCCCTTAATCATCTTTGTAGCCTTTTCAGAGGGCACATAGAGCACTACCCAAAGCACTGCCTACCTGGATTTAAGTGTTTCCCTGTCACAGGTTACTGTTGTAATAGAATGTCTTAATCCTTCATGGATCCAGCACCAGCTCTTCAACTATCGGATCAAGCCAGCATAGGAGCAGCCAGGTGATGGGAGATGATGTTGAGACAACCCTGCTGATGACTCACAGGGTTCTTGCAGCTTGGCTGGGAGCAGAACAAGGTGTACCCATGCATTCATCCTTGAAAGGGACATGCTGGACTATTACTCCTGTAAAACCAAGAAACCCAGAGACAAGAAAAGACCAGAGAAAGTGGCATCTGGGAGGTCAGGATAGAGCCAGAGGAGATGGAACTGCAAGGGCTGAGGACTTACATTAAAGGAAAAAAGTGGTAAGAATTGAAAGGCTGTTAGAGGGCTTTACAGCTCTATTTTTTTTGCCAGGGATTAACACCCTCTCCCCCTGGCTGCCTGCAGCTACTCCTCAGTACAACACACACAGCACACAGCAAAGGGATTTGTCTCTTGCACAGAGCCATTAGCTCACCAGCTGAAATGCTGGAGAATCTGATATCCCTGGTGTCCCTCTCCTCCAAAACCACTTACTATAAATGGTTCTAAGGAACCACCTTCCCTGCAGCTCTCAGAGCACGAGGATTGTTCTCTCTGCCTCCTGATGCTGAGATGACATTGGGCAAGTGTAAATGGAGAGGAGGGACGGGGGAGGGAAACTGTTTCTGATGATGCAAACCAGGAGAATTCAGTGGGTGCTGGCAAAGGAAAAATACTGAAATATTGTTCTGGGCTCATCCAAACTCTTTCATTAAAAAAATGAGAACCTTTTGCCTTTTCTATTCAGGGTTTTTAAAATAAAAGGGATCACTAACACAAAATTTTGGGCAATTTTAAACAACAAAGAACCTGTCATTTAGAAAGAAAGAAGTCTGAACACTGTCACATGGGAAATATCAAAATGAAACATATTCTCATTTTCAAACCAAAACATTTCCTTCTAGAAAATGTGAAAATGAGGTGTTTTGACATGTTCAAAAAATTCTCTTTTACTACCTTCTTGGCTGAAAGCGTTTGGCAAACTCAGTCAGCATCAACGTATAAAAGTTTCAGTCTCAGAAACTTCCAGCTTGCAGATAATCGCCTTCATCGCAGAGCATGGCTCACCTTCGGCAACCTCAAAGCTGGCGATGCCTGGAGTGCCAGAGGAATGTCCATCCACTGAACCATCTAGCTCTGCTCTTACTTGGTAAACCCCATTCTGCTCCTCGTACTGATGCGTCTGTGAGTCTTTGGGTCATAGCTGGGGGGAGAGAAGTCAGACAGAGGAGTAAGTGTCCCCACCGACAGCAGACTCCTTGTGCCAGGTCCCCAGGCAGCAGCAGCTCTGCCCAGTGAGGAGGACAGTCAGTCCTACCCTCTGCTTGGAACTGAGCCCACGCCTTGCAGCTGACATCGGTCCACTTAGTAATACATTAAATCCCAATTGTTTCTTAATTCTTTTGAAATGGGATAACAGGGCAGTTAATTAGCACATAGCAAAACATGCAATTCTGATGAGAAGGCACTGGTTAACATACCAGCTACCAAATGTCAAGATGCATTTTTAGCACTGAATGGAATTAATTTGCCAGTGTTCCCTTGTTAAATGTCAGGTCCTTATGACTTGTATACATTAAACAATTCAGGAATTGGAAAGCACTTGTGTAATCAAGTTAAGCGTGAGGCGAGCAGATTTCTTTCACCTAAACAAACCTGAAACTTTCCTTTTCCAATTAATATTTCATTTTATAACAGCCGCCACATTAATTCTTAATTAAATGCTTATTTGAGACACTCTAGTGATTAGTGTGAACTAATGAGGAACAATATGAATTGTTTATCCAGCTTCCAGTTATTTTCCTTCTTAAGAGGAATGGTGTTTGGATGACTTCTTTCTTGTCTCGCCTGTGCCCTAAAATGACTTTCTTGAAGAAAAACTTTCATAGAAGTGGCACTAACTTCAACCACAAGAGCATTCAACAAGACTCCAGCACATGTGGTGCAGACAGGACTCTCTGCAGAACACATCGTTGGAGGTGAAAAATGAAGGCAAGTCTCAAGAGGTGATCCTGCTCTCAAGGCAGCAAGCCTTGCTTCCAGAAAGCCTAAAAGGATCAAAACCACTAATGTGACCTCCTTCAAAAGCAAAAAGAATCAACACTACTCATGTTGTACTACATGTTGTCTACTACAAATGTGTAGGCAGATGACCAGGAGAAGCCGTTATGATCAACTTGTCCGATCTGCTTTGCTCCAGGGAACCAGAGACAAGAGACTTCTTGAACTAAAGTTGCATGTACATCTTCCTAACTAACTCCCAGCAAAAAACCTCCAGCAGGAACTTGTCTACATGCCTCTTCCACCCATCAGCCAGCAGCCAAAAGTAGACGATGATGCAAGCTAACCCTGACTTGGTGCTTGTGCTCTCCCACGCAGAGGCTGTGTCACACCTCTCACCCCCTCTGAGCCTCTCCCACTGCTGCTGTGTCTTCTCTGAGGCAAGGACAGCACAACCACACACCACATGAGCTTCGGACATGCCATGGAGTTAGACGAGGGCATTACACAGTTCTCTGTTGCATTGGCTGTCCCTTTCCTAATAAATCTGAGAGCATCTCCGTTGGCTCTGGCACTGCTGAGTGCTGAGCAGGCTTTTTTCATGGCACTTTCCTCACTATCCAGATCTATTTCATTCACACCCTGTGATTATGTGTGTATAGTCAAGGCTGTTTCCATCTACATTTATGACTCAGCCTTTATTGACCATGAACTTATTCTGGCATTTTATCACCTAATCATTCAGACTTGTGAGATCTTCCCTCAGCTTTTCACAAGCAGCTTTAGATGCAACTGTCCTAGAGGCTTAGTTGTTGTCATCGATCCACAGCAAATCTGGGGAGTTCGATAAACAGTCTTTATGAAAAAGTCAAAAACTCCCTTGTGAAAAGGTAAAGAGGCACAGGGTCAAGGTCAGATCCTTGGGAAACTCTACTGGCATTCTTCCTTCCTCTTTCAGGCTTGTCATTTCTCTCAACCACTCACTAACTCGCAAGAGGCATCTCCCCTCCCTCAGGACAGCTTAGTTTCCTTAAAAGATGTCAGTGGAGGCACCTTACTAAAGGCTTTTTGGCAAGACAAATACATCAGCTGGATTTTTCACCTATGCACCTATGAAGTCCTTCAAAGATCTCTCATATTTTTGAAGCAAGGCTTCATTTTATTTCTATTTAAGTATTCTTTTAGACCAGTTTTACCAGTCTGTGATCAAATCTGTGTTTCTCCAGATGCTTCTGAGTTTCCTTTAAAAGCTGGTTCTCATTTGTTTTCTTTCATTGCTATAATATTGGGATTGATTTAAGCAATACTTTGCACAACACAACGAGTAGTTCAGCAATTTCATATCTGAATTCCTTTAAACCTCTTGGGTGAATGCCATCTGTTCCTGCTCATTTCCTACCATTCATTTTATCATTTCTTTAAAAGCCTCCTCCTTAAGTTCTGACGGTTGGTCAGACTCACTCCCTGTAAAACAGACTTCCCTAATCTCTCCATAACAAGCACCAAAGCAAAGAAATAACCTTTCCTCTCTTCTGGGACCCTTATCTTCCTGGAGATCTCCTTTTAAGCCTCCATCATTCAGCAATTTTCTGGTAGGCCTTCTTATAAAGCATTTGGAAAAAAATCTTTTATTTCAAGCTGTAGTTCTTCAGCGGATGGTTTCTCAGAAGCTTGTTCAACTTAAAATATTATGGTATCATATTTAAGTCATAAGAGCTCTTCTCTATTTTAATATTTTTTGAAATTACTTACACTTCTAAAATCACAGAATCACAGAATCCCAGA
>NW_010165860.1:4608-10126 GCF_000695765.1 Mesitornis unicolor | reverse complement strand
TTTTGGGACAGGATTCCCCTGTTTGTTCCACTTGCACTCAGCAGGAGCTGAGCCAGGACCAGAGCTCCTAAGAGCAACTACACACAAGTAATTATTAGCGACAATTAGCAAAAACACACTGATGGCATCTCCTCCATATCAGCTTGGCTCCTGTTTTGGCAAAGGCTCCGGTTTTGCTGAGACGATCTCCTTGTTGTGTAAACACCTTCTGTGGCCTCCCCTGCTCCTCCTCTGTGGCTGAGAGCCAAGCTGGGCAAAGAAAATGCTGCTGTGAGCACTTGACGATGGCTCTGAGGAGCCTGGCCAGCTGTAAGCATCCTTCTGATTTCTAATTTACCTCTTACAACAGACACATGTGAAAGATTTGACCAGAAAATGATCACAGGCCATCTTCATCCAGAGCTGTTGCCAAGCTGGGGTTAACTCTCTGCTGCCTAACACCAGGTAGGAGCTGGTTTAAAAACATTTTCTTGTTGTTTAATTTTCCAAGCCACCAAAATGGGGCTTTGGGTGGGGAGTGGGAACATCCCAGCTCACCCACAGCCTTGTCTGGTGGGTACATGAGAAGAAAAAGACTCTGGTGGGTACGTCCTGCAGGCTGCAGGACGGTGCCAGTCATCATGAAATGAACCATTAAAAAAAGTGATATTTTAGCCAGGCTTTTAAAACGACAAAAAAAACCAACCCCAAAACCAAAGTACCAGAAATGTTGTTGAATATTCTCTTTTTTCCTGGCAGGGCTGGTTAGGGGTGAGGGGAAACCTCTGGCTTTACAGATAGGGTGTGGGCTGTGGTTCCGACTCTCCTGGAAAAATTTAATCGGTGAAAAAGTGAAGAATATTTTTAGCGTGCCGTCAACATGCATGTGAGGCCATGCGTGGTGTAAGAGGCTGCATCCTTGTGATTTATCAGCTGTCCTCACCCTTGTGGGCACACTCAACACGAGCCACCACGATCCCACCGGCAGGACCGCGGGAGCAACCTTGTGGGGTCTGCAAGAAGATGCTCATTGCATGAGGACGTGGAGGCTGGTCCAAAAATGCTGCATGGAGAGGAATCGGGCACGTGTCTGCAGCCAGGGCTGGGCTGCCCCTACCATTGTCATCTTCATCAATAAGAGGTGGTGCAATGCTGCTCCAACAAAGCGAAACGGAGTCACGAGGAACTTGGGCTGGTGAGTCACAAAACTGAGGAAGCTCATTTGCAAGGGGACTTGTGAGTCTTCCTGCTCTGTGCCCTGATGGCTGCATCTGGGGTCTTGCAAAGCTTGGGGAGGACGGTGGTGCCGGGGGTCAGAAGCTTTGGCCACAAAGACACAGCTGCCCCAAGTCCCCTTGGGGCTGAGATGGGGTGGGGATGGGTGGAGAATCCCCCCTGCCCTCCCAGACGTGGGCAAACCCGTCTCTCCAGCCACAGGCACCACATGAGAGAGCTGTGGTCACCATCACGTCTACCTGCTGACCCTTTCCTGCTCCGAGCAGGGAGCTCCAGCTCCCGCACCCAACCTGAGGTACCCATTGCTGGGATCACCTGCTCCTGCCTGGGTTTACGTCCACCTCAAATGGCAATAACCCATCTCTAGGGCACTGTGAAGCCTAGTTCATTAGCGCCTGGCTTCATTAAATGCTTTGAGCAGGGCTGAAAAGGCAGAGGCTCATTATCTTAATTGCCCTGTTTGCTCTGCAGTGGGGAGGAGGACACAGACATGTTGGCAAGGCTGGGAGCCAGCACTGAATTTGGGGCAGCCACAGGGCTCCTGTCCTCAGCTGGAGGAGAAATCCTCAGCCCCTTCACGTGCACAGCAAATTAATGTGGATGTTCTTAATTTAGTCTATCAGGCTGGGGATAAAATAAAGAGGCCCAGAGAAAGTCCTGCATCTGAATGGATGCCCAAGGGTAGGACTGAATTCAGGCTCTTGATGCCAAGTGGAGCCCATAGCACTTTCTCCTCGTGGCTGCAGCGTGTTTGTGGGATTAAACCACTTCTCAGGCAAAGTGCAGTCCTCCACCTGTGCTAGACAAGAAATGTGGCCTCATCCTCAGGTCATGCTCTGGGAATTAGCAGCAGCAAAGACTGGAGGAGGTGGGAGACCACAGACGCAGGGCTAGTGTGGACAAAGGGCTCTCCTCACCTCTCTGCCAGCTTTCTGGGCTTAGATCTTGTGTTTTATGGAGAAACCATGTGAAAGGATGGTGTTTCCAGCCACACTCCTTGCTGTGGTGGGGCAGTAAGAGTTAGCATACCTGATTTGGGGTTTGGCCAGTAGCTCCTGACCTGCCAAGGTCCTGGTTTTACCTGTTTTCCTCTTGGCTGATACCAGTTCGAGCTTCTGCCCAAATCAAACCTGGGCTTTCCTGTCACTTGTGCTCCAAATTTTAGTTAAATGCTTGAAAGAAAAGACCCAGCTATCTGCCAAAGCCATCAGCCTGCAAGCGCTTGCAAGAACACGTGTGCTCTCCTTGCTGACCGTGCTGGTTTTGTAAGGAAAAGCAGTCCTTGCTGCAGAGGACGTCTGGATGTGCCACCAGCAACCTCAGCCTGGGCTCACGGCAGGGACAAAGCAGATCCAAAATCATAGGCAAGGAGGTCACTTACTGGGGCAAAATGGGGGAGATGGATGATTTAAATTATCTTAAAACCAGCGATGAGGTGGTGGGACATGGCCAAGCCTTGTGGCATGATGGCAAGCAGGCAATGAGCTTTGTGCTTTCTCTTAATCTCTATTTTAACTCTAAAGTTAAGGCTAAACCCAGTTCCTATGTAAAAAAGCTCAGAGCAGCCCAGCATCCCTCGCTGCATCACCCCTGGGACATTCACCTCTGGGCTTTCCTAACAGCTCTGCACCATTCCTGGTCTTCATGGACATTTCCAGCAGTGAGAAAATATCCCCAAAATAACTCCCTGTCTCTGCTACCCTGGCAGGAAGGTGGGATATAAACACGATTCTGTTTGTTAGTGTTAGTGCTTACCGGGATTTCAAGCTGGGCTGAGTTTGGGGAGAGCGTTTCCTGCGCCCTAGCCCCGATGAGGGGGGTGACTTCCCGCTCTGTCTGGGCAGGGGAGCTCCCCAAAACTCCTCTGCCCTCTGCACCTTGCTTTGAGATGAGGAGGCTGCAGCCCCAGAGGTGCTGGAGGGATTTTTCTGGGTGAGTTTAAGGTAAGGCAGCATCCCTGGGTGCATCGCAGCCACAGGTTTCCTCTGTGCAATGTGTGCAGCCAGCAGGGTCCTCCTGGAGCTGCTGGGAGAGAGAGATACATATAAAATAATATATCAATAGTTATATCTAAATCAATACTCAGATTTATGCTCCTGTCCTAGCGATGCTGCCTTCCTTTGCCCCCCAGCTTGAGGGCACAGACCCCAGTGGCTGAGTCTGAGCCACCGTTTCTCTTGTGAGCGCAGATTTTGGCAGACGTGCTGCAGGATTTGGGCTGATTTTTTTTTTTAAAGGAAAAAAAAAATCAACCATGGCCTGACCATGGCTCTGGTCTGTGCACTGAGTGAGCTGGTGAGACCAGCTTCCCAAAATTTGGTGTAGAAAGGAGCCTTGGTGGTTGCTTCTCACTGTTCACTTTATTTTGGGATAGCAGAAGGCTCTTTCCTGGCCTTTCCCAGCACCACTTGGGCCCAAGGCTTAGTCCTGGCTCCTTAATTCCCAGCCTTGGTCATTTGGGTGCAGTCTGGACCCTGTGCTGGGATCTCTGGCTCAGAAATGCCGGAAGTTTAAACTACTGCGTGTCACAAAAAAACCCCAAGGGAAGTGTCCGTGGTGAAAAGCATCTTCACACAAGCCACTCGAAGCCTCAATGGCCCTCGGCCACCAGCATCGCCTGCACTGCCTTCAGCAATCACAAAAATACCAAAGGAACTAAATGTTTCACTTTGGAATTGCAAATAGTTTGTGGTAATTGTATTTTTATTCTCATTTTACAGTTAGATGCAATCCGAGCCACAGCATCCCCACTCTGACTTTTGGACACTTAATTTCAGCGGGACCACTAAGTCGGTGCGTTGGCTCCAAGGTGGGAGCAGGCTCAGGCAGTGATGCCTCAAGTCCACGAAATTTGCAGTAATAAATTGCAGCGGATTCATCTCAAAAGCTGTAGCAGATCCAAGACGATGCTTGAGGGGAGTCCAGCCTCTGCGTCCTGATGGTGATGATGCCCATGCATGGATGTAGCTGGAAATTGAGGCTGGTGCATGAAGCTGCCAGAGATGTGGTTGCTTTTTTGTCACTGGATCATCACAGGAAGCTCATTTGGATCAGGTTTGTTTGTCTTGCAGCCGAGGGATGGGATGGCTTAGGAAGGCCAGATACCACAGGATGAAAAAAGTGGCTGATCTGGAAAACATAAAGGGGTGGGAGGGAGGGAGGTAAAAATCAATTCAGATTAAACTGAAACAGCTCGATTTAAAAACAAACAAACCCAAATCTCCAAACAGTCTGGTTTTAGATCACCTCAGAATAGTGGGTTTGACAAGAAATGCAAAGTTTGTGTTTGCAGATCGATCGGCCCCTTTCTAAAACTTAAAAAAAGAAAAAAGCCATTTTCAAATAGAAAGTCAAACCCCACGCTTCCTGAAAAAAGCTTCAAGTGCAGAAGGTGGGTATTTCTGAGGTGCTTCATTTTGAGAACCCAAATGTTTCGACATTTCCAAGCTAGCGTCTTTTTTAACCCCCAGGTATTTTCCAAATTTGCCTGAAATCAGTAAATAGTCTGTGTCTTGTCAGAGCCACCTCTGTGTTTCTCTGAGGATGCTGATGGCTGAGAGCATCCCCAGTCCCTGCAGGAAGAGGCTGGGAAAATCCTCTGGCTGCGGGACCCAGGGTTTGGGACAATGCTGCCCCTGAAGATGCCTCATGCAGAGCTGAGCCTTGGTATGAGTGGGAACGGGGTTATTTCTGGCCATGCTCTGGCTTTGGTGATTTGGGAAGTAGGATTAGATCAAGTGGATTCCAGAGGGATTTACAGCAAGTGCTGGGAACTAAACTCTTTCACATGAAGGGCTTATTGCATTAGGCTGTTGTGTCTGAGACAGGTTTTGGGGGTGTTGACTGTGGTTGAGCAGCCAACACGATGGGGTTTTCCTCCTGCCACGTGTCCATCCCTCCTTAACCCCGCAGTGAGGCAGCACCAGGACCATGAGTGCTTTGCATCCCTCTCCCAACACTGCTGCCACCTCCCAGCATTTCCAGTGAGGCCAGGAGCTCGGCAGCCAACTGCCTGGGTTGCACCCATGCCGGTGTCCCACCCTAGCGAGAAACCAGTGCAGAAACACAGATAAAATAACTGCAGAGAAGGCCTGGCCGAGAAGCACTCATGGGAAATGTTTTCCTTCCTAAATTGCAAAATGTAATTAATGCTGGTAATAAACGTGGAAACTCGTTAGCTCTGCATCTGTGCTGGGCTCTCCCTGGCTAACAGCCTCCTCGGTGCTGTGGTCTCTTTCAAATGAGGGCCAGTGGGGTGGGACACTTGCATGTCCCTGCCTCCATCCCTGCCATGCTACTGTCT
>NW_010165860.1:0-4210 GCF_000695765.1 Mesitornis unicolor | reverse complement strand
CCATCCCCACCTAGTGCCGGCCCGGCGCACAGGCGGGTGTCGGGGTGAAGGCACGGCCGCAGCCCCCCCGGGCTCCCCGGACATCCGTGGCACGGCCCTGCGGGGGATTTTCCTGCCATGATCCCGAGGGATGCTCCGGAGTAAATGAAGGGAAGGAGGCAACGTGCCCCTGGGTATAGGCAGGGGCCACCCCGAGACCCCAGTCCCAGTGCTCCGTCCCACAGCTCTGGAAAAGGGGAGGACCCTGCTGCAGCACCGGAGCCCAGCTGGGACAAGGGACAGTGCGATGACCCGTCCCTGGTCACCGAACTCGTCCCAGCACCGAGGCTGGACCCCACCGGGCATCCCTCCAGGGATGCTTCTGCACATGGCAGCTTTGGGGTCCTTATAGTGGCATTTTCCAAGGACACGTCCCTGTGGACCCCACCTGGAGAGCATCACCTCCCTCTGCCCCCAGCAGCCCAGTAAGGACCAGTTGTAGGGCAGACTATGTGGCCCCCCATTTATTTGTGTTATTTAACTTCAGATACCCATTACTAAAAGCAATTACGCAGTATGTCTTGAGTAGAGACTCTGAAGTGCCCAGTCCAAATGGAGCTGGAAAGCTGCAAACACACTCAGAAATCTGTAAGGATCACAGGAAAGCACAGGAAATGCAGACCACAGCATGGGAGGAGAGGCAAAAAGAAAGGAAGATTAAGGGGCGATGTGACCTCCTTCATATTTCCAAATGAAATAAGGAAAAAACCCAACACTGCCCCTATTTTATCTTGGAAAACCCCTTCCAGCTCAGCCCTGAAAGCAGGATTCAGCAGCTTGGCGTAACCCAGACGTTTCCTTGGCTGTCTTAAAGAAAATGTTGGAACAGAGCAGGCTTAAAGCCTGCTGAAGAGGCCCATTTATCTGGGAACTGAAAGAAAATATTGGGACAATATTTGGAAAAGCCTGCGAATGGGCATGGCCTGGGCAGCAGCAACCTGCTGAGCTGGGAGAAGGGAAAGCCACCCTCTGTGTGTGGCTAATTTTCCTCTTTTCCCTCATTTCCTTCCCATTTCCTTTCCGGCTCTGAAAGTTTTCGCCGTGCCTGGGTGGGTCTGTGGGATGTGTTTCCACAGTGCTGAAAGAAAAGGGGATTTTTCATGGGCAGGGTGGGCACAAACCCTGCCCGGTCAGAGCATCCCGGAGGGGCTGGCGGAGAGGAGGTGGTTCTTTCTCCCTGTCAATAACCAAGACTGATTTGCAGGACCCATTTAATCAGATATCACTTAAAACCAGGTTGATTTCTGCCTAATTGGTCAGTAATAAGCATTTAATTGGCAAAGCTGCAATGAAGCTGCAGGCCCCCCTTCCCGGAGCCATTAGCAGGGTCTATTTTAGCACTTGGAGCCTGGCTGGGATTCAATAAATGTGGTGGGGTGAGGTTTTTTTCCCCCATTTAAAAACATTAATGTGTATTCAAAATTCAGTTGGACATCTCATTTATGTTTGAAGTATAATTAGGTTTGATGAGGACTAATAAGCGGCTTTCAAACCCAGACCAGGTTAATGTCTCTCCCACTGTCTCCTGCAGGAAAGCCGATATTCCCCACCATCAACTGATGCTGATTTTTATGGGGCTAATCCAGACACATTCAGGGCTCTATAAAACCCTGCTTTGCCTTTGACTGCTTTGTTTTTTAAGGGTCTTTTCCCACCTGGGTTGGGTTTTTATTGCTGCAGAGTTTTGTTCCTCACAGGATTTCCTCCTGCCGTGGGACACAGGGCGCCTTTGCGGGATGCAGTGTGCTGAAAACAGTCATTTTTCCTCTCAATATTCCAGCCTTGTTGGGAAAGAAATAAGTGTTGGAGTTTTTTTGAATGTACAAAAGGGAAACTTTGAATTCTCAGCCCCAAACTGACCCCAAGACTTGGGACAAAGCCCGTCTGCAGGTTGAAGCGGATGCTGCTGGCGCGCTCCCCGGCGCAGATGATGGTTGATGGCTACTGGTCGATGTTTGTTGGTTGAACTGGTGTGGAGGTCGGCTCTGCTTTAGCACCAGCGCCTGCCTAGGTGGAGCTGCTTCTCTTCAGCACCGCGCCCGGCCAGAAAACCCTGGATCTGCTCTGTTCTCCCAAATACCGCCTGGCTGCAGCGTCTGAGCAGAGCTCAAGCAAAAGAAAACCCACCCAACCTGTGGGTTTGTGTTTGTTTTCCACGCTCTCCCTTTCAGATACCACGCCAAAGGTAAGCGCTCTTGGAGATCAGGCTTTGGCAAGTCTTGTTACGCTCCCAAAACCTCCAGGAACGCCTTTGGTGAGCCCTGAGCAAGCCCTGCTGCAGGGGGATGTGGGGACATGAATCTGCAGGACGTCCCTTTCCCTGCAAATCTGTCCCATCCCCATGGGAGAGGCAGCAGAGCCCCTCCACAGCCCCACGGGGATGCACCCACCCATTGCCCCTGTAGCCATTTCTCATGCAAACCCCAAAGCTGCTGCTCGCTGGGCTCTGAACCCCCAAATTCCCAGCTGGGGCCAAAATACCCCCAAAAGGCTGAGATGGTGAAGCAGAAAGCCCACCTGTCTTGTCCTCGCAGTGCCAGGCATGGCTCTCGGGGCTGGCACAGGGGTTAAATGACCACCAAGTGAAAGCTGAAGGGGGAAAAACACCTCAAATTGGGAGCACTTGGTGCTCAGGCAGCTCTCCTGCAGTTTTTTTTTTCCGAGGCATTTTGCAGCAATTAAAGAGCTGCAGGTAAAGAGCCAAACCCCAGAGTCTGGCGAAGGTGCCAACCGCTCTGCAGTCAGGACAGAGCCCGCCACTGACTCCGGGCTTACCATGTTACAGCTGGAAATAGCTGCATTTCGGGGACAGGTGGGTCACAGCAAACTGTATTTTTCTGGAAACAGCAAGCACATTGTGCAGGAAAGGCTTTCCAAGGATGCTCCCCACGCCCTTTTCAGGAAATACCACACCGCTCTCCTTCGTGCTATGCCAATATTCTTTTTTTTAATTATTTTTTTTTTAAGCTGGCATAAATGATAGCCTCGGCGAGGACACGCCGTGTTTTCCCTGGGCTGTTGGGCTTTATTTTGACAGCGCTGGTGGTTTGATCTTTGCATCTCTCCACCCCCAGGCTCTTCTCTCTCCCTGTGTGTTTCTGCTCCCGGTGCAATTTGGTTTGCTGGGGAGTGAAAACACAGCGGGGAGGTCTCATCCTGTCACAGCCAGGTCCTTGGGGACATCACTCAACCTGGGGACAAAGTAAAACTGTTGCAATTGATTTGCAAAAGCCACCACGGTGAATGGCTGGTGGTCGTCCCTACACAGTGACACCCAGCCCTTGCAGGAATCCAGTTTTCCAGCCCAGATTCATCCCTCCTGACAGCGCCAGCCATGCTTCCTTCAGGGGGGACCCAAAATATCCTCCCCCATGCAGTGACGAACGGCCGTGGCGCCGGCAAAACCGGCTTTTCCCAGACGGGCTGCTCCAGGGGGGGGGTTGGGCTGGGTTTGTCACCAGCTCCCTCTTGGCTCCGATGATTTCCCCTCCATGGTGCTCTCCGATGAAGCCAGGATGGCAGCAGGGACCGGGAGAGGAGGAGGAAGGGTCCCTACCCCATGTATAGGCAGGATGGGTGCCACCAGGATGCACCCTCAGGGTCCCCTCCCTGTCCCAGCACCCTCTCCTTGGGGAGAAACCCTCCTGCATTCCAACTATCCCAAAAACCAGTGGGTTTTAAGACACAACAGCCCCTGGTTAAGCTCCACAGGGATGGAACATCTCCCCATCCCACCACCCCTCACTTGGGTATCTCCTTCCTTGCCCTAGTTTCCAAAATAATAAACCCCAAAACTCTTTGAGATGGGTAAAAAAGCATGGGTTTGCTCCCTTTAAATTCAAGACCAGGCACATAGGCAATTGTTTTTTAACTTATTGATTTCCCTCTCCCATGAATGTCTGTGCTGGGCCCGGCAGTCCCCGGAGCGCCCTTTTGCCGCTGAGCTTCAATTGTTTCTAAACTTCCAGATCCATCTTTTGGATATTTTTACAGGCCTGAGTCCATAGTGGGCCCTTTCTTTTTCTTTTTTTTTTTAATTTTTTATTGCTAGCATTTTTACCAGGATGACATTTTGACTAGTCTGGGAAATCTTCTTGTCCGCTACACTGGTTCCTGACAATCAAGATTTAATCTTTCCGGAGAGGAAAAACGTATTGGATAGGAAAATAAA
>NW_010165859.1:123409-131434 GCF_000695765.1 Mesitornis unicolor | reverse complement strand
GTTAATAGAGAGCACTGTCCAGGATTTAGTGCACAGCCCAGCCCAGCCCTAAACCTCAACAACTCCTTTTCACCCAAGCTTTTCACAAGGTTTAAAGCACTTTAAAACTACTGATAAAAAATATTCCAGCTGCTGGCTTGGAACACATGTAAATAATTTTTGAATTTTGCTTCTTGCTGTTTCCTCTGTGACGAATTCCAGATGGGGTGGGGGGTGAGGAGCACTTTCACCCAACCACGGCAGTGGGGTGTCAGTTTTGTCAAGTTGGCATCAGTTTTAAGCAGCTAGTTCCTGTCTCCATCAATACACAGAGTTCTCATTTCAACAGTTTTCCTGCTGTACTGCAGCTTCTTTAACAAGTTGCATGAGTTTCCTCAGAAAGCCTTTACACTGTCCTCAGAAGAAACCATTTCTTCCACGACATATTGCTGTCAGCAGTGGCTTTCTAGGTTTAGCTGCATGATGTGGTAACTGAAAGCAAGCAGTAACAAGATTATTTAAGCCATAGCACTTCAGGTGTGCTCTCGGGGATTGGGGCTTTCAAAACTCCTTTCTCTCCACAATCTCCTCATTTCAGGAGCGAGCAGGAATTCTGGTGGGGTTTTTGGACATGACCTTTAACATTCAGGCTCAGTCCTTGAAGCCTCCCACATTGTACTGACCTTTTGGCCATGGTAGAGCTGCTTTAGAGCACTGACAGAAACTCTGAAATCTTAAGGCCAGATGGGAGCATTGGATCAGCTCTTCAAACTGGCAGTATAACACGTACAACAGAGTTTCATCCAATTATGCCAGCACGGAGCCCAGGAACATGTGATCGTTGCAGCTGGTTGAAAAAATACTAATTACTTTTTAGAAGGATATATACATTATATATCAAATACATATGCTAACGTATGCAAATTTTCTTGTGTGCAAAAAATAAAAATGTAGGGGAGTTCAGGATGTTTTTGCTGTCAGTGTACATGTCAGTTTGGAACATTAAGAAAAGGTTCTCGAAATGAAAGACATCTTTTCTCTTCTTGTGAAATTCCTCAAAACAATATCTAGGATGTAATTCCTTAGGAAGAGGCCCATTTTGATTAAAAACCAAGAAAATATGAGCCAACTCTAGCTGCTTTTCCACTCTGTGCCCTTGAGGGGACAATTCACATACCTGGTGGAGGTTTCCAGCCCCTGGGGAGATGTCCAGGAGATCCCCCCGCCTTCATAAGGGTGCAAGGGGCTGGGTCCTCTATTGTATCTGCCAGCCCTGTACAGATGTTCTGGGTCCTCGGGGGTGTCCCCAAGGGCAGTGGAGGCCATCCTTTCTGTTGCAATAAGACGTGTGTACATATTACAGCAGAAAATGCGGAGCAGTTGGGATGCTGCACTCTACAGAGACGCTCGCTGATGGATGCCTTCATCCTTGGCTCACAAATAATCCAGAGACAGTCATTTTAATTCCTGTGACACCTTCCATCCATCCTCAGCCACGCTGCTCCTCACAAGTCATCCAGATGACAGTCTCTGCATGAGCCACATCAGCATTTCTCTGCTCTCAGCCCACCACAGCCTCCGAGGGAGCACATTTGCACAAAAAGTGCTTTGCTTCCCTGGGCATCCAGGGGACAGAAAGCTGCAGGGTGCCACCCTCCCTCCTAAAACTGCTGCACCACAGAGCTGGTGCACGACCGCAATTTCAAGTGTAGGCAAGGAAGCACCTCCAGCATTTCCTGCCCCTCATGGTGCAGGCAGAGGGTTCCTCTCCTTCCCTGAATGTGAAGCAACCAATGAAGTCCTCACCTGCCTGCAGCCATGCTTTTTTCCCCCAAAACCACTGGAAGAGGTGGAAGCCTCTGTTCCTATGTGGTCTCATCCATGACCTTAATGCAAATTGTGTGAGACTAAGGACATAATAGGAAAGAAGCTGGGAACTGAGCCACGCTGTAAAGGTAAGTAAGTGACTTGTCAGGTTATAGCAGTTATATCTTGTCCTTTACACATGGAACAGCCGTAGGATGCTGAGACAGGGCTGCCAGCATGGGAGGGACAAGGGAGAGGTGCTGGGAACAGGGTGTCCTGCCAACACCTGGGCCAGAGGGCAAAAGAAGGTGGTATTCACCATGGAGGACGAAATAGGATGCCCAGAAAAATGGTAACCCATCTCCCACAGAGCTGCTGGGATTGTGCCTCTGAAGACTAACAAAGCACATCAGTGTCATGCTGCGTGGTTTCAGTTCTTGGCTTCATTGTCAGGAGTCAGGAGGAACACCATGCTCACCACGCTTTTTCCTCTGCAGTATGAAGCTGGGTCTTTTTTTTGGCAGATACTGCTGGTGGTGATCCATCAACCTCTAATCATTATGGAAACCTAAAGCATCGTCTCAGGGGAGCAGCAGGTCAATTGCTTCTCAGTGTAAATCTGTGAACAGCTTTACAAAGGCTGCGATGGCGTGTTGGTGTAGCCAGAGCTGGGAGTCTGGAGAGCAATGAGAGCCCCTTGATGCCTGAAGGAGAAGCCAGTGCTCTGGCATTTAATCCATAACTGAGGGGCTCAGCTCCACACTGGGCACAATTCATGTCCCTTGACCTCAAGGCAGACAGGTTTGGTCTCTCATGCAGAGCACAAAGCTCACTCATTTCATCCTAACCTCCTCTCTCTCTTAGCCAAATCTCCCCCAGATCTCCTCCCTGGCAGCACATGTTTGGCATTTCATAGATCAATGCCACTGGGAGGAGCTATTTCTTGATTTACTGTCAATTATACTGGAGAGGGTCCTGGGGTAGGGGTGAGGTGTCCTGCAAAAATGACCCCTCCCAGCAGCATCGTGACCCAGCCCTTTCTCCACCAGGCAACAAGCAAGGTGCCTGTTGGCAAGGATGTGCCTGTGATGTTTGCAGAGGGGCCAGGATCATGGATGGACGTGGTCCTTTACAGGAGAGGCTATGAGGCACGTGTCACCATCCATACCTCTCCTACCCTCCCTCTAGCAGCCCCCTCACTTGCAGGACTGTTGGGATTTGTTGCATGTATGGGTTTCCTGGCTGCAACTCATATGTGCAATATGCTGGTGGTAAAATAGGCCACTCAGAAAGCTACTTTTTCCAGCACATATTTTCTGAGTTTTAAACGCTTGGAAATTGCCTTCAGTGTTGCACTGCTCTCATCTTCGTAAGTCCCACTGCCCATATGCTCCCAAAAACGTGGGCTCCAGTGGGCAATGCTGATTTCTTCCTGTGAAGTCTGGCCAGGAACACAGACACCTCAGATCGGCATGGACATGGTGGCTCCTCTCATTGCAGATCCCCAGTAACATCTCCACTAATGAGAACGGTGGAGCAATTTATTTTTTCCTGGCTTGCAATGCTGTTGTATGACATTATTTTTATTAATAACATATTCTACCATGCTGGAGCCCATAGGTCACAGCCTGTTCCAGCAGGGAGAGGCTCAGAGCTGGTGGCAGGTGTCAGCAAACAGAGAACCAGTGAAAATGAAGCCATCAAAGATTAAGAAAGAGTAAAACCAGACACGGTCAGGGCTTCAAGGGAAGGAAAGACTATTTTAGCAGGCAGGTGGGAGGGGAGGGGGAAGCGGAACAGGCTCCCCTACTAAAGTATTAGAGCCCCTTTCCTCAATACCCAGCTGCTGTTTGGCTTCAGCCTCATCTCCTTGCAGCTGAGCAATTACCTCATGTTATGCTCCCAATTGGATTTACAGGAGGGTGGTTTTCCCTCATTGCTCCCTTTCATTTCCCTGGTATCCCTTGTCCATGCTCCCTCTACCACCCAATGCTGGGCTATGCCAGTCAGTGAGTGCTCACAAGACTCAATTTAAAAACTTTGGTGGGTCCTCTCCACGCTGCCCTTGGCCACCTTCCCTCTCTGCAGGAAAAGGGATCTGAAGGAACTGAGCTAAAGCATCCACTCCTCATACGCCCCGAGCAAGCCACTCTGCTTTCCCGCGCCTCAGGTTCCCCATCTGCACGCTGGCCACCATGCACCCTTGCAGCAAGCCGGCAAGGCTGGCCTAACAGATCCTTGCAAATTGCTTTCTAATCCCCAGAGAGAACGGCAAAGTATGATTAATATGACTATTTATTTTGCAGGCATGCGGGAGGTAAAGGTGGAAGTGCTGAGACATATATTTGATTTGGCAAATTAACACATCATAAGACATAACCATAAAAAATGCGCAGCCTCCTAAAATTACTTCACTACCCCCCCGATCCTTGCTGGATGAGCTGTAATGAGAGAATAAGGTAAGAGAGCTGTCAAGATAATATTCTCTGTTATACTCCATGTAGTTGCAGGGATGGAAGTTGCAAAAATAACACGTTTTGCAGGCTTCAGGCCAGACCTCCCCATTAGTGAGCAAAGCTGCACAGCCCTGATGTTTCCAGGCGCTCGCTCCATGTAATGAGTGCCACCCGCTGTGCAGTGAACTGTTCTCCATCCCTCTGCTTCCCATGGGCAGATCACCCCATCCCACAGCAATGCGTGGTGAGAGGGAGTTGTTGCAAGGAATCACGTCCCTCCTGAGCCAGACTCATCCTCAAAGGTGGTCCCTGAGGCAAATTGGGCTGGATCAGTCACTCATGGAAATCCTAGGGCAGCTGTGGATTTGGGAAACTCTTCTCCTCAAGGGTCTGATGGCCTCCTGCTTACCACTGTCATTTGGTGGAAAGCTGATGAGAGGTTTTAATTGGCCAAGTTGAGCCACTTGACTGGCCATAGAGTTGGCCCTCAGAGGCACAGCTCCAGCTCAACATCATGACATGAGTGTCCTCACATGCTGTCTGGGCCAGGTCAGCAATGCTAGGGCAGGTCCCACCTCCCCACACTCAGATACTGAAAAAATGAGGTATTTAAGCCAGAGCCAACAATGTCCATCTTAATTTTCTAGGCATGGAGGGCAAGTCTTGCCTGAGCTCCCTTCTGCAGGGTGAGTTTGACTATGGGACATAAGAAGTTTATTTCTCCTCACAGGTGAGAAGGGGAACCTGTGATGACAAATAAAATTTCAACACTTACAAGCTGGGATTTTAGCATTGGTGCCTATAGTTTAGGGGGCATTGCCAAAATCAGGGTGTCTCTGCAGCCCAGTGGTCTGATAGATGTTGGCACAAAGTCTTTCAGAGTCAGGAAGAGAAAGCTGCAAGCTGGCAGGTGTGACACCGTCCCCTGGTCGTTTTCAGTCTCAACACTAATAAGGTGGCTTATGCCCTGCACAACATAGATTGACTTGGGTGTCTGGAGAAGCCCATGGCAAATTTACATATCTCATCTGAAGCACCTGTTTAATCCCATCTCGAGGTGGTCACCAGCCAGCTGGCTCTGGCAGGATAAAAGTCTGGCTGTGGTGGGTGAGAGCTGAGGATGCATCTCTGGGCAAAGGGGTGAGACTGCACAGGTCCAACCCCAAACCTGTGGTTACCCCTGGTGATGCCCCTGCCTGTTTTCTTGAGCATTTCAAAGCAGGCTGCAGTTGTGGCTGTGTGTTTGGAAGCTGAGCTGGCTCTTGCAGTTAACAGCTTGGCTTTCCACATCCACCTTGCAGCTCACGGCTGGTGAGAACTGCCTGCCACCCTTGCCAGTTTTCCAGGCACTCGTGAACAGCACTTTTGCTTAATGATAACATGGTATGGGTTTGGAGTAAAATGTCAACTTAATTCTAAAGCAAAGGTTTTGCCATTCACAGGCTGTAGCAGCCCCGCTAATAACCCCATCACATTTCAAGGCACTGGTGGATGCTTTTTCCCTCAGATTCCCTGTGCTCAAGCCTATCCTAATGCTGGCAAGCAGGAGGCAGCCATGTATTCCTCACAGCCCTGGGACGATGCAGGGGACCAAAGTGGCTGCATGGCTTTGCCACCTATGCATGATTTTGTACTGAGCTGATGGGAGGACATCTCTTCACCTGCACAGGGCAATGGGGGACTTCATGTAGTGAGTGCTGAATTTCTAACAGGAGACATCCACCACAGCTTCCCCACCTGATCAAGAGCATGGTCAGTGTCACAGAGGATGGGGTCAGCTGGGATCCTGATACTAGGTCTACCTGCATGGATCTGGGGAAGAACAACTTGATTTCCAGCCAGCCAGCCACAGCGGGCTGTGGCAACCTCAAAAAGGGAGATCTCCCATCTCTGTGCAAGCTGGGAACTGACCCTGTGCAAGTGAAAGGGAACCAGCTTTAGCTTTAATTAGAGTGAAATCTAGACCCTGTCTGCAAACGCATCTGCTGCTGCCAATAAGGAGGGAAAGTATTTAGAATTCAGTCGAGGCTTTCTCCATCTCAGGGTGACCTTTTAGAGCACCCACAGCCAAGTTCGCTGTTTCCAGTGGCGCTGGCGTTGCAGTCGGCTCTCCGATCTCATCAGGACTCTTTTTTTCTCTCTTTTTCAGCTGAAATATTTATCCAGGTTTTTAGAGTGTAGCTTTCATCGCTCCAACATAGAGGAAATGGTCAGATCACAAAGCAGGCTACAGTATATGGCCCTGGGGATAGCGTGGCCTTTGGTAACAGTCCTTCCCATGGCCTTCTTCCTAAGAAACCTAAGAGCAGGAAGGTTTATGAAGCTGATGCCATCAGACCCCACGGAGAGACTTAGCCTAAACATCTGAATGATGGGAGTCACAGAGAAAAGGGAGTAGAGGAAGAGTTTGTAGCAACAGCATGAAATAGGAGAGAAGATTAGTACAAGAACATAAAGGAAGTCAGAGAAATAACACCATCTCATTTACCACTCAAGCACGCAATGTTTGTCATATTAAAATAAAAACAGTGGGAAATGATTCCCCAAGGAGACCTCCTTATCTGCCTGCATTAATGCAAGATAAACCCTTGTGTGCGTGCAGGCAGTAACAGAGACACACACACACACACACACACGTGGAGGATTGTCTTGAGAATGGGAAGGGAACAAGACGAGGAGTCTTTAATCTCCACTTGCAGAGCAATAAACAAGCGCATCAGCACCTCTGTGCTGCCCACAGAAATGGACACCATCCATTTCCTCTCTCCTCCCGCTATGAAAGAATGGCTCTGGTAGGGAAGGGCTGCCTCACTGCATATCCATCTTGAATTCGGCAGGGAAAGCACCTTACAGGGTGGTGGCAAGAGACATCTCTCGCAGAACTGGCCCTCAGTTTGCCTGACACTCTGGGAAAGCTCGCAGGGATACTATGGGCACTGCAACCCCCAGGACACCAGAGCCACCCTGCTTTGAATTGCAGGGCTGCAAACCTGAGCAACTGGAGGGACTCAGTCCTCTGCTCCACCATTCCTGAAGGAGGACCCACAGTCTGTTGGAAAGGAGCGTTGAGCTGTGCCACGGGTTTGGCTCTGAGCATCTTTTTGGCATCAGCGGATGCTCTGCCTTCCTTTACCTCCCCAGTATCCACTACTTTGCACTAATTCTGCAGCTCTGTCTGGGCTCCAGCTGGCTCAGCCCAGGGCTTTTCCAAGCTGCTGGCAACCCTGCCCCATCTCACTCTTTGCTGAAAAGCTGCAAAGAAGAGCAAGGCTTTCCCCATGGCGTATAATAATGGGACCCTAAAAACCTGGTTTTCCAAGGTCATCTCTGTACAGCACCTGAGACTAACACTGGGCCCTGCTGCTGATTTCATCCCATGCAAACACATTACCACCAGCAACCTTGATGCTACAGTGTCGGAAAATGATGCTTTAAACACAAGGCTTTATAAAGCAACACAGACCAAGCAAACAGATGCCCTAGGCGCTTGACAAAAACTCAAATTCTCTTTGGGGGGAAATTAGCAAGCACTGCTGCTGGCTGGATCCAATTTATTAAGGTCTCAGAGCAGGCAATCATGAAGAAAAGAGATAAATAATCTTCAGAGAGAACAATTGCAGATCAGTTGTGACATAATCAGGAGACCAGTTTCTCAGGGCTGGGGAGAGGGGATGGCAGGCCTTTCTCTCATTAATCAGATATAAAAGCCAGAAATATATGTCTATCTCTGCTCTACAGCGGCACTGCAATTGATTGTTAATTGTTCTCTTTGAAGATTATTTAT